>NC_069499.1:1263875730-1264150730 GCF_027579735.1 Bombina bombina | reverse complement strand
AGGTATAAAATGGGAAAAAGATACTGTCAAACACATGTAGATTATAGGGTAATCTAAAAAGGTTTCCACACAGCTTTGTTTGCACAGAGATACATAGAAAACTAGTTTGATCACTATGGCAAAAAATAAGTCTACATATTATTCTAAGGCTGATCTTTGCTTTGAAGGTATTATTATGTCTAGCATGTATATACTGTAATCAGCAGCTAGCTGCTCTTGAGGCTACCTATGTATTCTTGTCAACAAAGGATAGCAAGAGAACAAAGCAAATTAGATAATTCAAGTAAACTGGAAAAATGTTAAAAACAGCATGTTCTATCTGAACCATGAAAGAAAAAATTGCGGTTTTATATCCCCTTAAAGTATGTTTAATATTTCTTTAAAATCATGAACCCATCAGTGGTGGATACTGGCCGTTTATACATATGGTTTTCAGCATACGTCATTATCACTTGATTATCTTTCCCCCTGCTTCCATATCATGACTTTAATACATTTTATTCTCATTACATCTTATTTTCCTCTTATCTCTAATTGCACTTTTACTCTTTCATTATTTTGCTGCCATTGTATACTGAGCCTGTCTTCTGTTATCTGGATAATTTAGGCCCACCCATTTAATTCCTTTTATCATCGTGCATCTGCTTGCCCCGACCATGTTCTCTCCTACTATTAACTAACATATCTGCCACCTCTCGCTCTCACGCACGAGCACACGCACATAGGCTGACAATGTGACCATAAGCATTTTAGTACACTATGTGAAGGTCTGTGTGTCTCTATCACAATACGTCTGTTCCTCTCACTGTTTAACACTTTGTGCCACCTTCTTACTTGCATACTACAGTGAACCACAAGCATGGTGTGCATGTATATGTGCAGTATGTAAGCCTGTGGGAATGTGTGGTGTGCATGTATGTATGCTGTAAGGTGCAGTATGTAAGTGCCTGTGGTAATGTTTAGTGTGCATGTATGTGTGCTGTAAGGTGCAGTATGTAAGTGCCTGTGGTAATGTTTGGTGTTCTGTAAGGTGCAGTATGTAAGTGCCTGTGGTAATGTGTGGTGTGCATATATGTGTGCTGTAAGGTGCAGTATGTAAGTGCCTGTGGTAATGTGTGGTGTGCATGTATGTATGCTGTAAGGTGCAGTATGTAAGTGCCTGTGGTAATGTTTGGTGTGCATGTATATGTGCAGTATGTAAGCCTGTGGGGATGTGTGGTGTGCATGTATGTATGCTGTAAGGTGCAGTATGTAAGTGCCTGTGGTAATGTTTGGTGTGCATATATGTGTGCTGTAAGGTGCAGTATGTAAGTGCCTGTGGTAATGTGTGGTGTGCATGTATATGTGCAGTATGTAAGCCTGTGGGGATGTGTGGTGTGCATGTATGTATGCTGTAAGGTGCAGTATGTAAGTGCCTGTGGTAATGTTTGGTGTGCATATATGTGTGCTGTAAGGTGCAGTATGTAAGTGCCTGTGGTAATGTGTGGTGTGCATGTATGTATGCTGTAAGGTGCAGTATGTAAGTGCCTGTGGTAATGTTTGGTGTGCATGTATATGTGCAGTATGTAAGCCTGTGGGGATGTGTGGTGTGCATGTATGTATGCTGTAAGGTGCAGTATGTAAGTGCCTGTGGTAATGTTTGGTGTGCATGTATGTATGCTGTAAGGTGCAGTATGTAAGTGCCTGTGGTAATGTTTGGTGTGCATGTATATGTGCAGTATGTAAGCCTGTGGGGATGTGTGGTGTGCATGTATGTATGCTGTAAGGTGCAGTATGTAAGTGCCTGTGGTAATGTGTGGTGTGCATGTATGTGTGCTGTAAGGTGCAGTATGTAAGTGCCTGTGGTAATGTGTGGTGTGCATGTATGTGTGCTGTAAGGTGCAGTATGTAAGTGCCTGTGGTAATGTGTGGTGGGCATATATGTGTGCTGTAAAGTGCAGTATGTAAGTGCCTGTGGTAATGTGTGGTGGGCATATATGTGTGCTGTAATGTGCAGTATGTAAGTGCCTGTGATAATGTGTAGTATGCATATGTGTGCTGTAATGTGCAGTATGTAAGTGCCTGTGATAATGTGTAGTATGCATATGTGCGCTGTAATGTGCAGTATTATTCTTTATTTATATTTAATATTTACGCAGCGCTGCCCATGGGTACAAGGATAAGTACAATGGAGAAACAATACAATAAAAGACAAAATTTTTACAGACAAATACAGGGGGGAATTGAAGGCCCTATTCCCATGGGAACTTACAATCTAGATGGGTAGGAGGATGGGAAACAGGAGGTGGGGACTGCAAATGTGAGAATGATGTTAGTGAGGCGTTAGATGAGGGCAACTGTTGGTTAAGTGAAATTAATTTGTTACTGAGTTGGGTGATAAGCTTCCCTGAACAAAAAGGTATTTTGGGAACGTTTAAAGTAGGGCAGGTTAGGGGAAAGTCTGACAGCTCGAGGAAGTGCGTTCCAGAGGGTTGGTGCCGCACAAGATAAGTCCTGTAGTCTAGCATGGGAGGAGGTGATGGTAGAGGACGCAAGGAGCAGGTCATTGTTGGATCTTAGGGGGTGGGCTGTAGTATATTTGTTGATGAGTGAGGACAGGTAGCGTGGGGCAGCATTGGTGAGGGCTTTGTAGGTCAGGGTGCAAGTTTTGAATTTAACTCTGCTGTGAATGGGCCAGTGAAGGGACTCAGAGAGGTGCAGCAGAAACAGAGTATTGAGAGAGTTGGATTAGCCTAGCAGATGCATTTAGGATGGATTGAAGGGGAGAGAGGCGGGAGAGAGAAAGGCTAGTTAGTAGGTTATTACAGTAGTCAAGTCGGGAAATTACTAGAGAGTGGATTAGCTGTTTAGTAGTTTCAGCACGCAGAAACTGACACATTTTGGAGATATTGCGTAGGCGGTTGCGGCAGGATGAAGAGAGCAATTGGATGTGGGGAAGGAAGGACAGATTTGAGTCAAGTGTGACTCCAAGGCAGCAGACTTGGGCTGATGGGGAGATAGTGGTGCCGCCAACAGTGATGGAAAAAATAGAAACTGGAGTAGAGTTAGAGGGGGGGATTAGAAGTAGTTCGGTCTTGAAAATGTTTATGTTTAGGTGTAAGTGTCTATTGTAATGTGTGGTGAGCATGTATATGTGCTGTAATGTGCGGTATGTAAGTGCCTGTGGTAATGTGTGGTGTGCATGTATATGTGCTGTAATGTGCGGTATGTAAGTGCCTGTGGTAATGTGTGGTGTGCATGTATATGTGCTGAAATGAGCGGTATGTAAGTGCCTGTGGTAATGTTTGGTGTGCATGTATATGTGTTGTAATGTGTGGTATGTAAGTGCCTGTGGTAATGTGTGGTGTGCATGTATATGTGCTGTAATGTGCGGTATGTAAGTGTCTGTGGTAATGTAGGGCGAGCTGGTGTGCTGGTTAAAATGTGGGGTGAGCTGGTGTGCTGGTTGTAATGTAGGGCGAGCTGGTGTGCTGGTTGTAATTTAGGGCTAGCTGGTGTGCTGGTTGTAATGTAGGGTGAGCTGGTATGCTGGTTGTAATGTGGGGCGAGCTGGTGTGCTGGTTGTAATGTGGGGCGAGCTGGTGTGCTGGTTGTAATGTAGGGCGAGCTGGTGTGCTGGTTGTAATGTAGGGCGAGCTGGTGTGCTGGTTGTAATGTAGGGTGAGCTGGTGTGCTAGTTGTAATGTAGGGTGAGCTGGTGTGCTGGTTGTAATGTAGGATGAGCTGGTGTGCTGGTTGTAATGTAGGGCGAGCTGGTGTGCTTGTTGTAATGTAGGGCGAGCTGGTGTGCTGGTTGTAATGTAGGGCGAGCTGGTGTGCTGGTTGTAATGTAGGGCGAGCTGGTGTGCTGGTTGTAATGTGTGGTGAGCTGGTGTGCTGGTTGTAATGTAGGGCGAGCTGCTGTGCTTGTTGTAATGTGTGGTGAGCTGGTGTGCTGGTTGTAATGTGTGGTGAGCTGGTGTGCTGGTTGTAATGTAGGGGAGCTGGTGTGCTGGTTGTAATGTAGGGCGAGCTGGTGTGCTGGCTGTAATGTGTGGTGAGCTGGTGTGCTTGGTGTAATGTGTTGGGAGCCTATGTACTGGTTGTAATGTAGGGTGAGTTGATGTGCTGCTTATAATGTAGGGCGAGCTGGTGTTCTGGTTGTAATGTAGGGTGAGCTGGTGTGCTGGTTGTAATGTGTGGTGAGCTGGTGTACTGGTTGTAATGTGGGGTGTGCTGGTTGTAATGTAGGGTGAGCTGGTGTGCTGGTTGTAATGTAGGGTGTGCTGGTTGTAATGTAGGGCTAGCTGGTGTGCTTGTTGTAATGTGTGGTGAGCTGGTGTGCTGGTTGTAATGTGTGGTGAGCTGGTGTGCTGGCTGTAATGTAGGGTGTGCTGGTTGTAATGTGTGGTGAGCTGGTGTGCTGGTTGTAATGTAGGGCGAGCTGGTGTCCTGGTTGTAATGTAGGGCGCGCTGGTGTGCTGGTTGTAATGTGTGGTGAGCTGGTGTGCTTGGTGTAATGTGTTGGGAGCTTGTGTGCTGGTTGTAATGTAGGGTGAGCTGGTGTTCTGGTTGTAATGTGTGGTGTACTGGTTGTAATGTGGGGTGTGCTGGTTGTAATGTAGGGTGAGCTGGTGTGCTGGTTGTAATGTAGGGCTAGCTGGTGTGCTGATTGTAATGTAGGGCTAGCTGGTGTGCTGGTTGTAATGTAGGGCTAGCTGGTGTGCTGGTTGTAATGTAGGGCTAGCTGGTGTGCTGGTTGTAATGTAGGGCTAGCTGGTGTGCTTGTTGTAATGTGTGGTGAGCTGGTGTGCTGGTTGTAATGTGTGGTGAGCTGGTGTGCTGGCTGTAATGTAGGGTGTGCTGGTTGTAATGTGTGGTGAGCTGGTGTGCTGGTTGTAATGTAGGGCGAGCTGGTGTGCTGGTTATAATGTGTGGTAATGTGTAATGTAGGGCGCGCTGGTTGTAATGTGTGGTGAGCTGGTGTGCTTGGTGTAATGTGTTGGGAGCTTGTGTGCTGGTTGTAATGTAGGGTGAGCTGGTGTGCTGGTTGTAATGTAGGGTGTGCTGGTTGTAATGTAGGGCGAGTTGGTGTGCTGGTTGTAATGTAGGGTGAGCTGGTGTGCTGGTTGTAATGTAGGGCGAGTTGGTGTGCTGGTTGTAATGTAAGGTGAGCTGGTTGTAATGTGTGGTAAGCTGGTGTGCTGGTTGTAATGTAGGGTGAGCTGGTTGTAATGTAGGGTGAGCTGGTGTGCTGGTTGTAATGTGTGGTAAGCTGGTGAGCTGGTGTGCTGGTTGTAATGTGGGGTGAGCTGGTGTGCTGGTTGTAATGTGGGGTGAGCTGGTGTGCTGGTTGTAATGTGGGGCGAGCTGGTGTGCTGGTTGTAATGTGGGGCGAGCTGGTGTGCTGGTTGTAATGTGGGGCGAGCTGGTTTGCTGGTTGTAATGTGGGGCGAGCTGGTGTGCTGGTTGTAATGTGGGGCGAGCTGTTGTGCTGGTTGTAATGTGGGGCGAACTGGTGTGCTGGTTGTAATGTAGGGTGTGCTTGTTGTAATGTGTTGGGAGCTTGTGTGCTGGTTGTAATGTAGGGTGAGTTGGTGTGCTGGTTGTAATGTGGGACGAGCTGGTTGTAATGTGGGGCGAGCTGGTGTGCTGGCTGTAATGTGGGGCGAGCTGGTTGTAATGTGGGGCGAGCTGGTGTGCTGGTTGTAATGTCAGGCGAGCTGGTGTGCTGGTTGTAATGTAGGGTGTGCTTGTTGTAATGTAGGGCGTGCTGGTTGTAATGTAGGGTGAGTTGGTGTGCTGGTTGTAATGTAGGGTGAGCTGGTGTGCTGGTTGTAATGTAGGGCGAGTTGGTGTGCTGGTTGTAATGTGTGGTGAGCTGGTGTGCTGGTTGTAATGTGGGGTGGTGAGCTGGTGTGCTGGTTGTAATGTGGGGTGGTGAGCTGGTGTGCTGGTTGTAATGTAGGGTGAGCTGGTGTGCTGGTTGTAATCTAGGGCTAGCTGGTGTGCTTGTTGTAATGTGTGGTGAGCTGGTGTGCTTGTTGTAATGTGTGGTGAGCTGGTGTGCTGGTTGTAATGTAGGGTGAGGTGGTGTGCTGGTTGTAATCTAGGGCTAGCTGGTGTGCTTGTTGTAATGTGTGGTGAGCTGGTGTGCTGGTTGTAATGTGTGGTGAGCTGGTGTGCTGGTTGTAATGTGTGGTGAGCTGGTGTGCTGGTTGTAATGTAGGGTGTGCTTGTTGTAATGTGTGGTAAGCTGGTGTGCTGGTTGTAATGTAGGGCGAGCTGGTGTGCTGGTTGTAATGTAGGGCGAGCTGGTGTGCTGGTTGTAATGTAGGGCGAGCTGGTATGCTGGTTGTAATGTGTGGTGAGCTGGTGTGCTTGGTGTAATGTGTTGGGAGCTTGTGTGCTGGTTGTAATGTAGGGCGAGTTGGTGTGCTGGTTGTAATGTAAGGTGAGCTGGTTGTAATGTAGGGTAAGCTGGTGTGCTGGTTGTAATGTAGGGTGAGCTTGTTGTAATGTGTTGGGAGATTGTGTGCTGGTTGTAATGTAGGGTGAGTTGGTGTGCTGGTTGTAATGTGGGGCGAGCTGGTGTGCTGGTTGTAATGTGGGGCGAGCTGGTGTGCTGGTTGTAATGTGGGGCGAGCTGATTGTAATGTGGGGCGAGCTGGTGTGCTGGTTGTAATGTCGGGTGAGCTGGTGTGCTGGTTGTAATGTAGGGTGTGCTTGTTGTAATGTAGGGCGTGCTGGTGTGCTGGTTGTAATGTAGGGCAAGTTGGTGTGCTGGTTGTAATGTAGGGTGAGCTGGTGTGCTGGTTGTAATGTAGGGCGAGTTGGTGTGCTGGTTGTAATGTGGGGAGAGCTGGTGTGCTGGTTGTAATGTGGAGTGAGCTGGTGTGCTGGTTGTAATGTAGGGTGTGCTGGTTGTAATGTGGGGAGAGCTGGTGTGCTGGTTGTAATGTGTGGTGAGCTGTGTGCTGGTTGTAATGTGGGGTGGTGAGCTGGTGTGCTGGTTGTAATGTGGGATGGTGAGCTGGTGTGCTGGTTGTAATGTAGGGTGAGCTGGTGTGCTGGTTGTAATGTGTGGTGAGCTGGTGTGCTGGTTGTAATGTGTGGTTAGCTGGTGTGCTGGTTGTAATGTAGGGTGAGCTGGTGTGCTGGTTGTAATGTAGGGTGAGCTGGTGTGCTGGTTGTAATGTAGGGCTAGCTGGTGTGCTTGTTGTAATGTGTGGTGAGCTGGTGTGCTGGTTGTAATGTGTGGTGTGCTGGTTGTAATGTGTGGTGAGCTGGTGTGCTGGTTGTAATGTAGGGTGTGCTGGTTGTAATGTGTGGTAAGCTGGTGTGCTGTTTGTAATGTAGGGCGAGCTGGTGTGCTGGTTGTAATGTAGGGTGAGCTGGTATGCTGGTTGTAATGTGTGGTGAGCTGGTGTGCTTGGTGTAATGTGTTGGGAGCTTGTGTGCTGGTTGTAATGTAGGGTGAGTTGGTGTGCTGGTTGTAATGTAAGGTGAGCTGGTTGTAATGTGTGGTGAGCTGGTGTGCTGGTTGTAATGTGTGGTGAGCTGGTGTGCTGGTTGTAATGTGGGGTGAGCTGGTGTGCTGGTTGTAATGTGGGGTGAGCTGGTGTGCTGGTTGTAATGTGGGGTGAGCTGGTGTGCTGGTTGTAATGTAGGGTGTGCTGGTTGTAATGTGGGGCGAGCTGGTATGCTGGTTGTAATGTAGGGTGAGCTGGTTGTAATGTGTGGTGAGCTGGTGTGCTGGTTGTAATGTGTGGCGAGCTGGTGTGCTGGTTGTAATGTGGGGTGAGCTGGTTTGCTGGTTGTAATGTGGGGTGAGCTGGTGTGCTGGTTGTAATGTAGGGTGTGCTGGTTGTAATGTGGGGCGAGCTGGTGTGCTGGTTGTAATGTGGGGCGAGCTGGTGTGCTGGTTGTAATGTGGGGCGAGCTGGTGTGCTGGTTGTAATGTGGGGTGAGCTGGTGTGCTGGTTGTAATGTAGGGTGTGCTTTTTGTAATGTGTTGGGAGCTTGTGTGCTGGTTGTAATGTAGGGTGAGTTGGTGTGCTGGTTGTAATGTGGGGCGAGCTGGTGTGCTGGTTGTAATGTGGGGCGAGCTGGTGTGCTGGTTGTACTGTAGGGTGTGCTTGTTGTAATGTAGGGCGTGCTGGTGTGCTGGTTGTAATGTAGGGTGAGTTGGTGTGCTGATTGTAATGTAGGGTGAGCTGGTGTGCTGGTTGTAATGTAGGGCGAGTTGGTGTGCTGGTTGTAATGTGGGGCGAGCTGGTGTGCTGGTTGTAATGTGGGGCGAGCTGGTGTGCTGGTTGTAATGTGGGGCAAGCTGGTGTGCTGGTTGTAATGTGGGGTGAGCTGGTGTGCTGGTTGTAATGTGGGGTGAGCTGGTGTGCTGGTTGTAATGTGGGGTGAGCTGGTGTGCTGGTTGTAATGTGGGGTGAGCTGGTGTGCTGGTTGTAATGTGGGGTGAGCTGGTGTGCTTGTTGTAATGTGGGGTGAGCTGGTGTGCTGGTTGTAATGTGGGATGAGCTGGTGTTCTGGTTGTAATGTAGGGCGAGCTGGTATGCTGGTTGTAATGTGTGGTGAGCTGGTGTGCTTGGTGTAATGTGTTGGGAGCTTGTGTGCTGGTTGTAATGTAGGGTGAGTTGGTGTGCTGGTTGTAATGTAAGGTGAGCTGGTTGTAATGTAGGGTAAGCTGGTGTGCTGGTTGTAATGTAGGGTGAGCTTGTTGTAATGTGTTGGGAGCTTGTGTGCTGGTTGTAATGTGGGGTGAGCTGGTGTGCTGGTTGTAATGTGGGGTGAGCTGGTGTGCTGGTTGTAATGTGGGGTGAGCTGGTATGCTGGTTGTAATGTGTGGTGAGCTGGTGTGCTTGGTGTAATGTGTTGGGAGCTTGTGTGCTGGTTGTAATGTAGGGTGAGTTGGTGTGCTGGTTGTAATGTAAGGTGAGCTGGTTGTAATGTAGGGTAAGCTGGTGTGCTGGTTGTAATGTAGGGTGAGCTTGTTGTAATGTGTTGGGAGCTTGTGTGCTGGTTGTAATGTGGGGTGAGCTGGTGTGCTGGTTGTAATGTGGGGTGAGCTGGTGTGCTGGTTGTAATGTGGGGTGAGCTGGTGTGCTGGTTGTAATGTGGGGTGAGCTGGTGTGCTGGTTGTAATGTGGGGTGAGCTGGTGTGCTGGTTGTAATGTGGGGTGAGCTGGTGTGCTTGTTGTAATGTGGGGTGAGCTGGTGTGCTGGTTGTAATGTGGGGTGAGCTGGTGTGCTGGTTGTAATGTGGGGTGAGCTGGTGTGCTGGTTGTAATGTGGGGTGTGCTGGTTGTAATGTGGGGTGAGCTGGTGTGCTGGGTGAAATGTAGGGTGAGCTGGTGTGCTGGTTGTAATGTGGGGTGAGCTGGTGTGCTGGTTGTAATGTGGGGTGAGCTGGTGTGCTTGTTGTAATGTGGGGTGAGCTGGTGTGCTTGTTGTAATGTGGGGTGAGCTGGTGTGCTGGTTGTAATGTGGGGTGTGCTGGTTGTAATGTGGGGTGAGCTGGTGTGCTGGGTGAAATGTAGGGTGAGCTGGTGTGCTGGGTGTAATGTGGGGTAAACTTGTATTCTTGCTTTAAAGGGATAGGAAACCCTTAAATCTGTGATTCAGATAGAGCATGCAGGTTTAGACAACTTCACTCTCTTGGTATCTTTTGTTGAAAAGCAGTTAAGTAAGAACAGGAGCCGGCCCATTTCTGAATTACTATATGGCAGCAGTTTTACTAGAATGTTATTCATTTGCAAGAGCACTAGATGGCAGCACTATTTCCTGCCATGTAGTTCTGGAGATGCCTATCTAGTTATCGCTTCAACAAAGACTATGGGAATTAAGCAAATTTGATCATAGAAATAAATTGGAAACTTTTTTTTAATATATTGTATGTTCAATCTGAATCACAAAAGAAAATGTTTGAGCTTTATATCCATTTAATGTTGGAAAACCTGTACACTTGGTGTAATGTGTGGTTAGCTTGTGTTAATGTGTGGTTAGCTTGTGTTAATGTGTGGTTAGCTTGTGTTAATTTGAGGTAAGCTTGTGTTAATGTGTGGTTAGCTTGTTTTAATGTGTGGTTAGCTTGTGTGCTTGTGTTAATGTATGGTTAGATTGTGTTAATGTGTGGTAAGCGTGTGTGCTTGTTTTAATGTGTGGTAAGCTTGTGTGCTTGTATTAATGTGTGGTAAGCTTGTGTTACTGTGTGGTTAGCTTGTGTTAATGTGTGGTAAGCATGTGTGCTTGTGTTAATGTGTAGTTAGCTTGTGTGCTTGTGTTAATGTGAGGTAAGCTTGTGTTAATGTGAGGTAAGCTTGTGTTAATGTGTGGTTAGCTTGTTTTAATGTGTGGTTAGTTTGTGTGTTTGTGTTAATGTGTAGTTAGCTTGTGTGCTTGTGTTAATGTGAGGTAAGCTTGTGTTAATGTGTGGTTAGCTTGTTTTTATGTGTGGTTAGCTTGTGTGTTTGTGTTAATGTGAGGTAAGCTTGTGTTAATGTGTGGTTAATGTGTGGTTAGCTTGTGTGCTTGTGTTAATGTGTGGTAAGCTTGTGTGCTTGTGTTAATGTGTGGTAAGCTTGTGTGCTTGTGTTAATGTGTGGTAAGCTTGTGTGCTTGTGTTAATGTGTGGTAAGCTTGTGTGCTTGTGTTAATGTGTGGTAAGCTTGTGTGCTTGTGTTAATGTGTGGTTAGCTTGTGTGCTTGTGTTAATGTGAGGTAAGCTTGTGTTAATGTGTGGTTAGCTTGTTTTAATGTGTGGTTAGTTTGTGTGCTTGTGTTAATGTGTGGTTAGGTTATGTTGTGTGGCAAGCTTGTGTGCTTGTGTTAATGTGTGGTTAGCTTGTGTTGTGTGGTAAGCTTGTGTGCTTGTGTTAATGTGTGGTTAGCTTGTGTGCTTGTGTTAATGTGTGGTTAGCTTGTTTTAATGTGTGGTTAGTTTGTGTGCTTGTGTTAATGTGTGGTTAGGTTATGTTGTGTGGCAAGCTTGTGTGCTTGTGTTAATGTGTGGTAAGCTTGTGTTAATGTATGGTAAGCTTATGTTAATGTGTGGTAAGCTTGTGTGCTTGTGTTAATGTGTAGCTAGCTTGTATGCTTGTGTTAATGTGTGGTTAGCTTGTGTGCTTGTGTTAGTGTGGTAAGCTTGTGTGCTTGTGTTAATGTGTGGTTAGCTTGTGTGCTTGTGTTAATGTGTAGTTAGCTTGTGTGCTTGTGTTAATGTGTGGTAAGCTTGTGTGGTTGTTTTAATGTGTGGTAAGCTTGTGTGCTTGTGTTAATGTGTGGTTAGCTTGTGTTGTGTGGTAAGCTTGTGTTAATGTGTGGTTAGCTTGTCTGCTTGTGTTAATGTGGGGTTAGCTTGTCTGCTTGTGTTAATGTGGGGTTAGCTTGTAAGCTTGTGTTAATGTGTGGTAAGCTTGTGTGCTAAGTGTAATGTTACTGGGTCTGTCTAGAGTTAGACTGTTAAGTATAGGACATACTTAAAGGGACAGTCTAGTCATAATTCAGATAGGGCATGCAATTTTAAACAACTTTCCAAATTAATTTTATCAAATTTGCTTTGTTCTTTTGGTATTCTTTGTTGAAAGTTAAACTAGGTAGGCTCATATGCTAATTTTTAAGCCCTTGAAAGCCGCCTCTTATCTCAGCGCATTTTGACCGTTTTTCACAGCTAGACAGCACTAATTCATGTGCGCCATATAGATACTATTGTGCTCACTCCCGTAGAGTTATTTATGAGTCTGCACTAATTGGCTAAAATGCAAGTCTGTCAAAATAACTTAAATAAGGGGGCAGTCTGCAGAGGCTTAGATACAAGGTAAATTAATTTCTCCAACATAGGTGTGTCCGGTCCACGGCGTCATCCTTACTTGTGGGATATTCTCTTCCCCAACAGGAAATGGCAAAGAGCCCAGCAAAGCTGGTCACATGATCCCTCCTAGGCTCCGCCTACCCCAGTCATTCTCTTTGCCGTTGTACAGGCAACATCTCCACGGAGATGGCTTAGAGTTTTTTAGTGTTTAACTGTAGTTTTCTATTATTCAATCAAGAGTTTGTTATTTTGAAATAGTGCTGGTATGTACTATTTACTCAGAAACAGAAAAGAGATGAAGATTTCTGTTTGTATGAGGAAAATGATTTTAGCAACCGTAACTAAAATCCATGGCTGTTCCACCCAGGACTGTTGAGAGCAATTAACTTCAGTTGGGGGAACAGTGTGCAGTCTCTTGCTGCTTGAGGTATGACACATTCTAACAAGACGATGTAATGCTGGAAGCTGTCATTTTCCCTATGGGATCCGGTAAGCCATGTTTATTACGATCGTAAATAAGGGCTTCACAAGGGCTTATTTAGACTGTAGACTTTTCTGGGCTAAATCGATTCATTATTAACACATATTTAGCCTTGAGGAATCATTTTATCTGGGTATTTTGATATAATAATATCGGCAGGCACTGTATTAGACACCTTATTTCTTAGGGGCTTTCCCAAAGCATAAGCAGAGTCTCATTTTCGCGCCGGTGTGGCGCACTTGTTTTTGAGAGGCATGGCATGCAGTCGCATGTGAGAGGAGCTCTGATACTTAGAAAAGACTTTCTGAAGGCGTCATTGGTATCGTATTCCCCTTTGGGTTTGGTTGGGTCTCAGCAAAGCAGATACCAGGGACTGTAAAGGGGTTAAAGCTTAAAACGGCTCCGGTTCCGTTATTTTAAGGGTTAAAGCTTCCAAATTTGGTGTGCAATATTTTTAAGGCTTTAAGACACTGTGGTGAAAATTTGGTGAATTTTGAACAATTCCTTCATGTTTTTTCGCAATTGCAGTAATAAAGTGTGTTCAGTTTAAAATTTAAAGTGACAGTAACGGTTTTATTTTAAAACGTTTTTGTACTTTCTTATCAAGTTTATGCCAGTTTAACATGTCTGAACTACCAGATAGACTGTGTTCTGAATGTGGGGAAGCCAGAATTCCTATTCATTTAAATAAATGTGATTTATGTGATAATGACAATGATGCCCAAGATGATTCCTCAAGTGAGGGGAGTAAGCATGGTACTGCATCATTCCCTCCTTCGTCTACACGAGTCTTGCCCACTCAGGAGGCCCCTAGTACATCTAGCGCGCCAATACTCCTTACTATGCAACAATTAACGGCTGTAATGGATAATTCTGTCAAAAACATTTTAGCCAAAATGAACCCTTGTCAGCGTAAGCGTGGCTGCTCTGTTTTAGTTACTGAAGAGCATGACGACGCTGATATTAATATCTCTGAAGGGCCCCTAACCCAATCTGAGGGGGCCAGGGAGGTTTTGTCTGAGGGAGAAATTACTGATTCAGGGAACATTTCTCATCAGGCTGAATCTGATGTGATTACATTTAAATTTAAGTTGGAACATCTCCGCATTTTGCTTAAGGAGGTATTATCCACTCTGGATGATTGTGAAAAGTTGGTCATCCCAGAGAAACTATGTAAAATGGACAAGTTCCTAGAGGTGCCGGGGCTCCCAGAAGCTTTTCCTATACCCAAGCGGGTGGCGGACATTGTTAATAAAGAATGGGAAAGGCCCGGTATTCCTTTCGTCCCTCCCCCCATATTTAAAAAATTGTTTCCTATGGTCGACCCCAGAAAGGACTTATGGCAGTCAGTCCCCAAGGTCGAGGGAGCGGTTTCTACTTTAAACAAACGCACCACTATACCCATAGAGGATAGTTGTGCTTTCAAAGATCCTATGGATAAAAAATTAGAAGGTTTGCTTAAAAAGATGTTTGTTCAGCAGGGTTACCTTCTACAACCCATTTCATGCATTGTCCCTGTCACTACAGCCGCATATTTCTGGTTTGACGAACTGATAAAGGTGCTCGATAGTGATTCTCCTCCTTATGAGGAGATTATGGACAGAATCAATGCTCTCAAATTGGCTAATTCTTTCACTCTAGACGCCACTTTGCAATTGGCTAGGTTAGCGGCTAAGAATTCTGGGTTTGCTATTGTGGCGCGTAGAGCGCTTTGGTTGAAATCTTGGTCGGCTGATGCGTCTTCCAAGAACAAGCTACTAAACATTCCTTTCAAGGGGAAAACGCTGTTTGGCCCTGACTTGAAAGAGATTATCTCTGATATCACTGGGGGTAAGGGCCACGCCCTTCCTCAGGATCGGCCTTTCAAGGCAAAAAATAGACCTAATTTTCGTCCCTTTCGTAAAAACGGACCAGCCCAAAGTGCTACGTCCTCTAAGCAAGAGGGTAATACTTCTCAAGCCAAGCCAGCTTGGAGACCAATGCAAGGCTGGAACAAGGGAAAGCAGGCCAAGAAACCTGCCACTGCTACCAAGACAGCATGAAATATTGGCCCCCGATCCGGGACCGGATCTGGTGGGGGGCAGACTCTCTCTCTTCGCTCAGGCTTGGGCAAGAGATGTTCTGGATCCTTGGGCGCTAGAAATAGTCTCCCAGGGTTATCTTCTGGAATTCAAGGGACTTCCCCCAAGGGGAAGGTTCCACAGGTCTCAGTTGTCTTCAGACCACATAAAAAGACAGGCGTTCTTACATTGTGTAGAAGACCTGTTAAAAATGGGAGTGATTCATCCTGTTCCATTAAGAGAACAAGGGATGGGGTTCTACTCCAATCTGTTCATAGTTCCCAAAAAAGAGGGAACGTTCAGACCAATCTTAGATCTCAAGATCTTAAACAAATTTCTCAGGGTCCCATCGTTCAAGATGGAAACCATTCGAACTATCCTTCCTTCCATCCAGGAAGGTCAATTCATGACCACGGTGGATTTAAAGGATGCGTATCTACATATTCCTATCCACAAGGAACATCATCGGTTCCTAAGGTTTGCATTCCTGGACAAACATTACCAGTTTGTGGCGCTTCCTTTCGGATTAGCCACTGCTCCAAGGATTTTCACAAAGGTACTAGGGTCCCTTCTAGCGGTGCTAAGACCAAGGGGCATTGCAGTAGTACCTTACCTGGACGACATTCTGATTCAAGCGTCGTCCCTCACTCGAGCAAAGGCTCACACGGACATCGTCCTGGCCTTTCTCAGATCTCACGGCTGGAAAGTGAACGTGGAAAAGAGTTCACTATCCCCGTCAACAAGGGTTCCCTTCTTGGGAACAATTATAGACTCCTCAGAAATGAGGATTTTTCTAACAGAGGCCAGAAAAACAAAACTCCTGGACTCTTGTCGGATACTTCATTCCGTTCCTCTTCCTTCCGTAGCTCAGTGCATGGAAGTGATCGGGTTGATGGTAGCGGCAATGGACATAGTTCCTTTTGCGCGCATTCATCTAAGACCATTACAACTGTGCATGCTCAGTCAGTGGAATGGGGACTATACAGACTTGTCTCCAAAGATACAAGTAAATCAGAGGACCAGAGACTCACTCCGTTGGTGGCTGTCCCTGGACAACCTGTCACAAGGGATGACATTCCGCAGACCAGAGTGGGTCATTGTCACGACCGACGCCAGTCTGATGGGCTGGGGCGCGGTCTGGGGATCCCTGAAAGCTCAGGGTCTTTGGTCTCGGGAAGAATCTCTTCTACCGATAAATATTCTGGAACTGAGAGCGATATTCAATGCTCTCAAGGCTTGGCCTCAGCTAGCAAGGACCAAGTTCATACGGTTTCAATCAGACAACATGACGACTGTTGCGTACATCAACCATCAGGGGGGAACAAGGAGTTCCCTAGCGATGGAAGAAGTGACCAAGATTATTCTATGGGCGGAGTCTCACTCCTGCCACCTGTCTGCTATCCACATCCCGGGAGTGGAAAATTGGGAAGCGGATTTTCTGAGTCGTCAGACATTGCATCCGGGGGAGTGGGAACTCCATCCGGAAATCTTTGCCCAAGTCACTCAGCTGTGGGGCATTCCAGACATGGATCTAATGGCCTCTCGTCAGAACTTCAAAGTTCCCTCCTACGGGTCCAGATCCAGGGATCCCAAGGCGACTCTAGTGGATGCACTAGTAGCACCTTGGACCTTCAAACTAGCTTATGTGTTCCCGCCGTTTCCTCTCATCCCCAGGCTGGTAGCCAGGATCAATCAGGAGAGGGCGTCGGTGATCTTGATAGCTCCTGCGTGGCCACGCAGGACTTGGTATGCAGATCTGGTGAATATGTCATCGGCTCCACCTTGGAAGCTACCTTTGAGACGAGACCTTCTTGTTCAGGGTCCGTTCGAACATCCGAATCTGGTTTCACTCCAGCTGACTGCTTGGAGATTGAACGCTTGATTTTATCGAAGCGAGGTTTCTCAGATTCTGTTATCGATACTCTTGTTCAGGCCAGAAAGCCTGTAACTAGAAAGATTTACCACAAAATTTGGAAAAAATATATCTGTTGGTGTGAATCTAAAGGATTTCCTTGGGACAAGGTTAAGATTCCTAGGATTCTATCCTTCCTTCAAGAAGGATTGGAAAAAGGATTATCGGCAAGTTCCCTGAAAGGACAGATTTCTGCCTTGTCGGTGTTACTTCACAAAAAGCTGGCAGCTGTGCCAGATGTTCAAGCCTTTGTTCAGGCTCTGGTTAGAATCAAGCCTGTTTACAAACCTTTGACTCCTCCTTGGAGTCTCAATTTAGTTCTTTCAGTTCTTCAGGGGGTTCCGTTTGAACCCTTACATTCCGTTGATATTAAGTTATTATCTTGGAAAGTTTTGTTTTTAGTTGCAATTTCTTCTGCTAGAAGAGTTTCAGAATTATCTGCTCTGCAGTGTTCTCCTCCTTATCTGGTGTTCCATGCAGATAAGGTGGTTTTACGTACTAAACCTGGTTTTCTTCCAAAAGTTGTTTCTAACAAAAACATTAACCAGGAGATTATCGTACCTTCTCTGTGTCCAAAACCAGTTTCAAAGAAGGAACGTTTGTTGCACAATTTGGATGTTGTTCGCGCTCTAAAATTCTATTTAGATGCTACAAAGGATTTTAGACAAACATCTTCCTTGTTTGTTGTTTATTCAGGTAAAAGGAGAGGTCAAAAAGCAACTTCTACCTCTCTCTCTTTTTGGATTAAAAGCATCATCAGATTGGCTTACGAGACTGCCGGACGGCAGCCTCCCGAAAGAATCACAGCTCATTCCACTAGGGCTGTGGCTTCCACATGGGCCTTCAAGAACGAGGCTTCTGTTGATCAGATATGTAGGGCAGCGACTTGGTCTTCACTGCACACTTTTACCAAATTTTACAAGTTTGATACTTTTGCTTCTTCTGAGGCTATTTTTGGGAGAAAGGTTTTGCAAGCCGTGGTGCCTTCCATTTAGGTGACCTGATTTGCTCCCTCCCTTCATCCGTGTCCTAAAGCTTTGGTATTGGTTCCCACAAGTAAGGATGACGCCGTGGACCGGACACACCTATGTTGGAGAAAACAGAATTTATGTTTACCTGATAAATTTCTTTCTCCAACGGTGTGTCCGGTCCACGGCCCGCCCTGGTTTTTTAATCAGGTCTGATAATTTATTTTCTTTAACTACAGTCACCACGGTACCATATGGTTTCTCCTATGCAAATATTCCTCCTTAACGTCGGTCGAATGACTGGGGTAGGCGGAGCCTAGGAGGGATCATGTGACCAGCTTTGCTGGGCTCTTTGCCATTTCCTGTTGGGGAAGAGAATATCCCACAAGTAAGGATGACGCCGTGGACCGGACACACCGTTGGAGAAAGAAATTTATCAGGTAAACATAAATTCTGTTATAACAGTGTTGGTTATGAAAAAACTGGGCAATGGGTAATAAAGGGATTATGTATCTTTTTGCACAACACAAATTCTCAGATGTTGCCTTTTTCTGTACAGTAACCCTGTGACCTTTACTGTGTATGTGCTTCTCTCAGTCACTACATGAGTCTCCTGCTGATGTACCCTTTTTCGTTGCTGTGGTTTGTGTGCGTTTCCTCCCTGCACAGGTGGGACTACTGTCTTTAACCAAGTGTGTATTTCTCTCCTTTATGAGTCTCCCGCCCTCCCTTTAATGCTGTGTCTCTCCATCTCTCTCTCTAATAGCCGTGTAGGCAGTGACACTATCTGAATTGACAGCTTATTTTCTAGTGAAGAAGGGGAGTTTAACGGCAGCAAATTAATTTCATAATTAAGGTAGAAATTACTGGTCGTTTGCAGAGTACATTAATCTCATAAGTGCCCCATTTAGTGTGATGTGAACAGAGCTAGGCTGGGTGATGTTGTAACACAGCAAAGAAGGGGAGGGGGCAGAGAAAACCTTTGTAATTCTGCAGCTGGAAACAGATCTGTGCTGCCAGAACACATAGTGCTGTTCTGTATCCTATCAAGAGCAGCTCATATGCGCTTAGTGTGTAGATCTAATAATGCTGTGATTAGTGCTCTGTGTATTGCTTCCAACTGTGGACTGCAGAGTACAAAATTACAGACATCTTTGTCTTATCTTTTTTGGGACCCTGAGAAAGCAGAGCAGAGAACAGATGAGCGGAAGGTGGTTTCTTATATTTAGCAATTAATAAATCGTCTGTTTTTCAATTATCTGTCGTGTTGTCAGAATCAGATTGATGTGCTGTACCAGTGATGTGCAAATAACACAAGGGGGCGCAGTTTAATGTTTTAGAAGCACTCTAGGTCACATATACAGTAAGTTTGAAGATGTTAACCCCTAAGGGTTTCCTTGTTTATAATAGCGCGTGCCCTGCCGTTTGCACTATTTATACCCTCCCTTCTGGTCATCCAAATTAGTATTATTAGTAGCGCAAACCCCATAGAAAGACCAGCGACATACAGGGGTTAAACACATTATGATATTTCCTAAATATGTCCAGTGGGACAGGGCCAGATTTAGGTAAGACTGCAAGGTACATTGTATACTCCCCCGAGGGATTTTCCTTCTTAAATGGAAAGAGTCCACAGCTGCATTCATTACTTTTGGAAATTAAAAACCTGGCCACCAGGAGGAGACAAAGACACCCCAGCCAAAGGCTTAAATACTCCTCCCACTCCCCTCATCCCCCAGTCATTCTTTGCCTTTCGTCCCAGGAGGTTGGCAGAGATGTGTTAGAATTTTTAATTTTTGTTTTTTTGTCTCTTATGGAGGGTAGTACTCTTCGGCATGGGACAGGAGTTTTAAGTAGTCCCCTCAGTCTCTCAGTGAGGGCTTGGATGAAAGTTAGAGTCCGGAGATGCAGGGGGAGTCTCTCTGCGAAACCATCCCGACTCATATTGACAGCTCCTCAAGAAATCAGCGTTGTTGAACTTCGCTCTGCTGCCTGCTATCTTCTCTCAAGTCCATGGCATAGGTGATGCTACTATTCGTCACACTTGAAAGGCTGTGTTCCTGTAAGATTGTTTCATTTTACTTTATCGTCAATGTACTGTAATGTGAATGTTTTCCCGAGAGGTTACACACCTTTGCGGGAACTATATAACATAAGGGTCTCAGTGAGTCTCTGTTAGTATCTTGGAATCGAGGGTTAATATCTCCTGAGGGGGGTTATTGAACAGGGGGGTTTATAATCATGTTTGTGATTCAACCTGCTTATGTGTTATGTTTATGGACTCGTGGATGGAACTTTGAGGCCTTTGGAAGTGACGCAGCCTTTTGGTTGGGCGCGCTTTTTTGGACTGTTCGGTTCACCTTGGGTTTGGGCGTGGTTCCGTTCCCCTTTTTCGCATTCCTGACAGTGTGGCGAAGGAGATATTCTAATCCGCAGGGGTCTGGTCATAGGAGGTGGTGAGTGCCCCAGCCATTGTGGGTGTAAGGTGCCGTTTTTTATTTTTTAGAGCGCCTTGTTCCTCGGGCCCGGGGAATCAAGGGACTGCTGAGCCATCTGCCTCTGGGGGTCCTGTCCTCCAATAGGCGAGTTCCCTACCAATTCATACTTCTACACATGCGGGTAACCCAGTTTCTGATTCCCCCATGCAGGGTGGCGTTTCCCCCCCCCCCCTGGAGATTGCAGCACGTTTTTGCTTCCACATAATGTTGGCGATTGTTCGTCTACCGAGTCCAGATGTTTCTTTGAGAATGTGCTCGTGCCCTATTGTCCCGGGCCTTCCGCCTTGGGGAGGGCCTCTACAATTCCCCGCGGGTGTAACTGTCCCTGAGTGTTGTGCCTTTCGTTACAGGATTGCACGCCTTCGCGTATTGCTCAGACATGTTTTTCAGTTATTAAATGACCCTATAGTTACCAGATATGGGGATTTTCAGTCTGCTAATTCGAATGGTGCACCTCATTAGACATCTGGGGATGAAGTAATCTCCTGATTGTCATTTGTTTGAGATGCAGGCTGGTCCTGTCGGGTTCGTTCGGTCTTGCGGCTGTTCACACAGGTGGCGCTGTTCTGCTCGGCTGGTTCGGTAGAAGCGCCAAGTGCTCAGATTATCATTATTATTTCAGTCATGGATGGCCGGGCAGGGGAGTTTTTCTGCTGCATCATTCTATCTGACATCTGATTTCATCAGAAATTTCCTCCCCCATGTGGTGGAGGGTTGGAGGAGTTTTCCTCCCCCATGTGGTGGAGGGTTGGAGGACTTAACGCCCCTTACCGCAGTTGAGCGGTTTGGTCTTCATTTTTAGGCCTCTGGATTTGTCCTTTTGGGTTTGATCCAACACCTTGTACAGGATAGCTTTCTAGCATGCGGAAGGTTTGCAGTTTGAAACCAGTTGCAGCTCTTGACACCTTGCAGGTGTACGCGTAAGATGTTTATAGTGTATCTAGATACAGCTCTTACTCTTTGACGTGTACTGTCTGAGTTATAAGAGACCTTTGGGTCTTCTTCCATTGTCTCCTGGTGAGTTGGATTTCCTTTAATGGATCTGTGTTTCCAGGTGGTGGTTGTTCCCTGCGGTGACTTTGTTTAGCTCAGGGTTTTCCATATCTGGGTAGGCTTAGTGCCTTTCTCTTCCTTGTGTCCTCTGCTTGTGCGGAGGTGATAGGGAGACTAGTCCTGCTAGTAGGATTTTTTTGACCTCAAGGTATCCCTTGGTTGTCCTGAGGCTCTGAGAAGTATTGACCTCGAGGTATCCCTTGGTTGTTCCGAGGCTCTGAGAAGTATCTTCTTACGACTTCTAGCCTTACTCCTTGGAGCGTTGGACTTTAGCTAGGGGTGGTCCCTTCCTTTGGTCGGGGCATTAGAGTTCTTCACGCTATCCGGATTCTCTGGATATGGGTGTTTAGTTCTAGGGTAAGGTTTGCCTGAACTATTAGGTGCCCGGACCTGGGTTTTTTCCCTGAGAATTCCGGTTGCTGAAGTTTCGCTTGGCCTTTTTTCCTGACCCAGTCTTGGGTGGTTTTGGAATCTTGGTTCTCAGGGCTGGTTGGGGTGTTCCATGGTATTGGGAACTTGGGCTATGTCCTTGGTCCATCTACCTAACCTGGTCATGATTGGCCAGGTTTTCGGATAATTTTTTACTCTTTGCCACCATCATCTGTGTGGCTTGAACCTCAAAGGTTGTTGGTTCAAATACAGCTGCTGGCGCTGGATGTCAAATTTCTGGTGCGCCTTAGGTTTGCATTCCCCTGGTCAGCTTTCCAGTGTTCCCGTGGATTCCCTGCTCTGCAGGCGAATGGTTTGGCTGGTCCTCTGCTTCTTGGCAAGCTACTTGTAGGAGGGTCCTTTTCTAGGACATCTGTGTTGGGAATTTCTCTTCCCATTAGCCGGTGATTTCGGTACTTGAGTACAGTTGTTGCCCTTCCAGCATCATCCCTTTCCTTTATGGGATATTCTCCTCCATATGGAGATAGAGTCCTTGCTTGGGGCTTCTCCTGGATGGGAGGCGGAAAGATGGGATGGGTTCCCCCTGGGGTCTTACTGGCTCCAAGCAGACTTATTGGGCCTTTATTTTGATAGATCCTTAGGTCTATGGCCTTGCTGTCTCTTCAGAGTTAGGTTGTACTTGTACTCTGTGGCGATGGCTGTGCTATCCTTACGCTCGTCCTGTACCTGTTTCGGGATTCTTTTGTTCCCCTGTCTTGGATTCCTGAGGCTGGGTTGGTCCAGCTGGGTGTGGGTCTGTAGGTCAGGATGGACGAGCGGTCTAAGGCGCTTTGTTCGGTCGCAGTCTCCTCTGGATGTGTGAGCCTTGTTGAGTCTATCCTGTTAGCTCAATCTGCTAGGGTATAGATTTTCCTTTCAACTTGCTCCATCGATTTCAGAAGAGAGTTTACTCTTCCTTCGGGTTCTGAGGGTATTCTCTCCTTCTCGGGGGGCCTCGATTGAGGTTTTGTGTTCCCCTTTTTAGGGATCTCTGTGTAGGTCTGGCGACTTAGGTTGCCTGGAGTGTGCCCTCTGTCCAGGGGTTGCTGTTGCGGTCTGTTTCTTGCTTGACTGCTTCTTCTTCCTCGCAAGTACCCTCTGTGTCATCCTGTTATGGACTCTGTGTTTTCAAACTTGGGGGTTTTCACCTGTGTGTATTACACACTTTTTCATGGTCAAATGCTTTAGTATTCTATGGTCAGACACTGGGAGGACTTTGCCTTTTCAGTTGCTTTCCTTGCTTTGCAGGATGTTGGAGAGACGTCTGTTCTGTCTCTGTGCCTGGTCTTATCCCGTGTTTTGCTTTGTATAGGCATGGCCTCCTTTCCCAGTTTGGGCCCCTTTGGGTCTCTGTGAGCTGGGCTCACTCTTGGAGGTTTTCTTTTTTATATTAGGGGACCTTTTCGGTTTCCACAGGTTCTCCTTTGCCTTGTCCCCTTGGGGGTTTCGGCTGGTGTCCCCTTCATTTGTGGGGGGTGAGCCGTTGGGGGCCGCCTGTTGGGCGACGGTGTCTCCTTGAGGACTGTTGGCTCAGTTGAGTCAGTTTGCGGTCTCTAGTTTGGCTTCTGGACTGACTGTGAGTCAGTGTCTTTGGGGTTTTTCCTCTTAAAACCCAGGACATACTTGAAAACGAGAGACATCTCAATGTATCTTTCCTGGTAAAATATTTTATAAATAAATAAATTAATTAAAATGTTCTCGGCTTTGGACAAAGCATTTTTTTGTTATTGGGTAGAGGTTCAGGCCTGGTGCCCTCAGTATGGGCCGTCTATATTGTACCCTCCCGTCTTGGCATTCAGTGTCCTCTATAGCTTGGGTATATAAGTAATGAATGCAGCTGTGGACTCTTTCCATTTAAGAAGAAAAACATAAATTATGCTTACCTGATAATTTCCCTTTCTTCTGATGGAGAGTCCATAGCTCCCAACCATAAGTTTAGGTGGGGCGTCTTTATTATTATTCTGGCACCTTTCATCCTGATATTTCTTCTACTGTTCCTTGTTCCTTCGCAGAATGACTGGGGTATGAGGGGAGTGGGAGGAGTATTTAAGCCTTTGGCTGGGGTGTCTTTGCCTCCTCCTGGTGGCCAGGTTCTTAATTCCCAAAAGTAATGAATGCAGCTGTGGACTCTTTCCATCAGAAGAAAAGGAAATTATCAGGTAAGCATAATTTGTTTTCAGTTGTGGCTACCTTGTTTTCCCACGCACCAGAAGCGCTTATATATATATATATATGTCTATATGTATGTACATATTTATTTAGAGGGACAGTCAACACCCGAAACAACTTAATCCCATACCTTCGATCCGCCAAAGACCATTTTCAACACCTCTGTTATATGAGTAATCGTCCAAATCACATATGTTTTTCTAATGGAGATATGGTAGCCAATTTCCTCCCCCTCCTTTATCCCCTTCTTTATTAAATTCCATGCTCAAAAGTTCTGTGTATGAGCATCGTCTTTGGCGGATCGAAAGTATGGGATTAAGTTGTTTCGGGTGTTGACTGTCCCTTTTAAGTGTATATATATATGTCTGTAAATACATATATACACATATAAATAAATGCATATGTACACAGATATATAGATAGATATATAGATAGATATAGATATCAAATTACCTGATTGAATTGTGAGTGCAGATACACATGGGAGATTTGTATATGTATGTGTGTATGTATATATATATATATATATATATATATATATATATATATATATATATATATATATATATATATATATATATATATATATATATATATATATATATATATATATGCAAAGAGACAGGTGCATTCTCACAAACAGTTCATCATATGCCAGGGTGCTAGGAGTAAGATATGGCAAGTAAGAGACAGCACTCTCTGGTCTTAATAATTAAGTAGATTTAAATAGTGACGTTTCGGGGAATACTCCCCTTCCTCAGACCCTTAATAGAAGGACCTTTTAGTCTTTTGATCATCCCCATTCATATGAAACCTTTTCTTAACTGTATGAAACTTGTTTTTCTAACAGCATTAGAGGTCAGCGTCTTGCTGTGAGGGTCTCCTTTTCAGGTCTGAAGCTTTGTAGTGATATTTTGTTTAGGTTTAATACTCCTGTCTTCATTTTGTGTTTTTCTGTCTGAGGCCATATTCATTGCTTGATTTGACCACTTTGTCTCTTCCAATATTTTTGTGTTTATTTTTGTTGTTGAGATTTTATAAACAGAAATTGTATACAGAAAAAGAGCACATACAGTATCTAAATTACAGGTTATAATGCAATAGACTTAAACCGAGAGCAATATAAATATATCTGACAGTCCGTAATAGTAGTTATTTAACCCCAACATTATAATAGAATACAAAGAGACTAGCTTCCCCCTACAGTTAAATAGTGCCCTCTCTTATTAAGGGGTAGAAAAAGAAGAGTATCGTTTTACTCATAGAAATATAATAATCTGACATAAACCGTTATGAGTCATTGGAATTAGTGTTAATAGAGCTTCATAGGCACTTGCTATATAACTATATGTAGAAAGCTGATAACAGTAATAGGTTAATATGAACTAAGTTTCTAAGTGCCATAGCTAAAAAACCGGCCTTTTTAGCTTTGTAGTCTACCTGTTGCCCATCACATAAATGAGGAATCAACTCTGTCAGTATTTTTATGTGTTAGGACAATTGAGATTGTACTGCTTTATATTGGCAATTTGCCATGTCAAAAGTCCTTTTTAGTATTGAATGTTTTAATGTATTTCATGAATAATATAAGTTACCATTTGTAACTAGTTAGGAGGCGTTTTGGTTGGTGTCCTGTATTATGCACATTTGGGTGGGGGTCGTTGGTAACACGTTAACCAATTTCGTTTACAAGATATGCAGAGTCCACGGGTTTCATCCTTGTGGGATTTATCCTCCTGCTAACAGGAAGTGGCAAAGAGCACCACAGCAGAGCTGTCTATATAGCTCCTCCCCTAACTCCTCCCCCCAGTCATTCTCTTTGCCTATGCTAGTAATAGGAAGGGTAAAGTGATAGTGGTGACAAAATTATAGTTTTAATTTCTCCAATCAAGATATTTTTTATTTTAAATGGTACCGGTGAGTACTATTTTGATCAGGGAGGATATGGAAGAAGATTTCTCCCTGAAATTGATGATCTTAGCAGCAGTTACTAAGTTCAATTATGATGGAAACTCTTCAGTGTGAGGACTGTCTCATGCAGTAAACAGCATTTGAGGTATGTGTCAGCCTATTTTTCTCTGAGGAAACTTGGTATATCAGAATTGGCTGTATTTGGGGAACAGGGTAAGCAGTAGTCCTAAACCAAAAGGGGAGTTACTGTCATACCGGGTGTTTTTATTTCCTACATCATTGCAGCACATTTCATAAGCAGCATATTAATTGAAACTGGGACTTTTATTTCTCCAACATAGGTGTGTCCGGTCCACGGCGTCATCCTTACTTGTGGGATATTCTCTTCCCCAACAGGAAATGGCAAAGAGCCCAGCAAAGCTGGTCACATGATCCCTCCTAGGCTCCGCCTTCCCCAGTCATTCTCTTTGCCGTTGTACAGGCAACATCTCCACGGAGATGACTTAGAGTTTTTTGGTGTTTAAATGTAGTTTTTATTCTTCAATCAAGAGTTTGTTATTTTAAAATAGTGCTGGTATGTACTATTTACTCTGAAACAGGAAAGAGATGAAGATTTCTGTTTGTAAGAGGAAAATGATTTTAGCAACCGTTACTAAAATCGATGGCTGTTTCCACACAGGACTGTTGAGAGGAATTAACTTCAGTTGGGGGAAACAGTGAGCAGACTTTTGCTGCTTGAGGTATGACACATTTCTAACAAGACTCGGTAATGCTGGAAGCTGTCATTTTCCCTATGGGAACCGGTAAGCCATTTTCTTAGTTTAAGTAAAAGAATAAAGGGCTTCATTAGGGCTTAAAAAACTGGTAGACATTTTTCTGGGCTAAAACGATTACTTTACTAAGTATATTTGGCAGATTATTACTTTTAATAGTTGTTAAATCTTGGGGATTGTTTTAATAAAAACGGCAGGCACTGTATTGGACACCTTTTTCACTGGGGGCCTTTTCTAGTCAGACAGAGCCTCATTTTCGCGCCTTTAATGCGCAGTTGTTTTTGGAAAGCATGGCATGCAGATGCATGTGTGAGGAGCTAAGAACCACTGAAAAAGCTTATAGAAGGCATCATTTGGTATCGTATTCCCCTCTGGGCTTGGTTGGGTCTCAGCAAAGCAGATACCTGGGACTGTATAGGGGTTAATTGTAAAAACGGCTCCGGTTCCGTTATTTTAAGGGTTAAAGCTTTCAAATTTGGTGTGCAATACTTTTAAGGCTTTAAGTTACTGTGGTGAAATTTTGGTGAAATTTGAACAATTCCTTCATACTTTTTCACATATTCAGTAATAAAGTGTGTTCAGTTTAAAATTTAAAGGGACAGTAACGGTTTTATTGTAAAACGTTTTTTTGTGCTTTGTTGACAAGTTTAAGCCTGTTTAACATGTCTGAACCATCAGATAACGATGTTTTATATGTATGAAAGCCAATGTGTCTCCCCATTTAAATATATGTGATATATTTGTGTCATAATGTCCTAACAAAGTAGGGATAATAATGCCATAGATATGATATTGCCCAAGATGATTCCTCTAATGAGGGGAGTAAGCATGGTACTGCATCATCCCCTTCTGTGTCTACACCAGTTTTGCCCACACAAGAGGCCCCTAGTACATCTAGTGCGCCAATACTTATTACCATACAACAATTAATGGCTGTAATGGATAATTCTATTGCATGCATTTTTTTTCCAAAATGCCTACTTATCAGAGAAAGCGTGATTGCTCTGTTTTAAACACTGAAGAGCAAGAGGACGCTGATGATATCTGTTCTGACATACCCTCACACCTATCTGAAGGGGCCAGGAGGGAGGTTTTGTCTGAGGGAGAAATTTCAGATTCAGGGAAAATTTCTCAACAAGCAGAACCTGATATTGTAACTTTTAAATTTAAATTTCAACATCTCCACGCACTACTTAAGGAGGTATTATCTACTCTGGATGATTGTGACAATTTGGTCATTCCAGAGAAATTAGGTAAGATGGACAAGTTCCTAGAGGTTCCGGTGCCCCCCGATGTTTTTCCTATACCCAAGCGGGTGGCGGACATAGTAAATAAGGAGTGGGAAAGGCCCGGCATACCCTTTGTCCTCCCCCTATATTTAAGAAATTAGTTCCTATAGTCGACCCCAGAAAGGACTTATAGCATACAGTCCCCAAGGTCGAGGGGGCGGTTTCTACTCTAAACAAACGCACTTCTATTCCTATAGAAGATAGTTGTGCTTTCAAGATCCTATGGATTAAAGGTTAGAGGGTTTGCTTAAAAAGATGTTTGTTCAGCAAGGTTACCTTCTACAACCAATTTCATGCATTGTTCCTGTCACTACAGCTGCGTGTTTCTGGTTCGAAGAACTAGAAAAGTCGCTTAATAAAGAATCTTCGTACGAGGAGGTTTTGGACAGAGTTCAAGCTCTTAAATTGGCTAACTCTTTTTTATTTTAGATGCCGCTTTGCAATTAGCTAGATTAGCGGCGCATAATTCAGGGTTTGCTATCGTGGCGCGCAGAGCGCTTTTGCTTAACATCCCTTTCAAGGGTAAAACACTGTTTGGCCCTGACTTGAAAGAGATTATTTCAGGGGCAAGAGATGTTCAGGATCCTTGGGCGCTAGAAATAGTTTCTCAAGGTTATCTCCTGGAATTCAGGGAACTACTCCCAAGGGGAAGGTTCCACGGGTCTCAATTATCTTCGAACAGGCATTCTTACACTGTGTAGAAGACCTGTTAAGCATGGGAGTGATTCATCCTGTTCCATTAGGAGAACAAGGGATGGGTTTTTACTCCAACCTGTTCATAATTCCCAAAAAAGAGGGAACATTCAGACCTATTTTAGATCTCAAGATTCTAAACAAGTTTCTAAGGGTTTCATCATTCAAAATGGAAACCATTCGAACGATCCTTCCTACCATCCAGGAAGGTCAATTCATGACCACGGTGGACTTAAAGGATGCGTACCTACGTATTCCTATCCACAAGGAACATTTTCGGTTCCTAAGGTTCGCCTTTCTGGACAAGCATTACCTGTGGCACTTCCATTCAGATTAGCCACTGCTCCAAGGATTTTCACAAGGGTACTAGGGTCCCTTCTAGCGGTGCTAAGACCAAGGGGCATTGCAGTAGTACCTTACTTGGACGACATCCTGATTCAAGTGTCGTCTCTGTCAAAAGCAAGGGCTCATACGGACATTGTCCTAGCCTTTCTCAGATCTCACAGGTGGAAAGTGAACATAGAAAAAAGTTCTCTGTCCCCGTCAACAAGAGTTCCCTTCTTGGGAACAATAATAGTTTCCTTAGAAATGAAGGTTTTCTGACAGAGGCCAGAAAATCAAAACTTCTAAGCTCTTGTCAGGTACTTCATTCTGTTCTTCTTCCTTCCATAGCGCAGTCCATGGAAGTAATAGGGTTGATGGTTGCGGCAATGGACATAGTTCCTTTTGCACGAATTCATCTAAGACCATTGCACCTGGGCATGCTCAGACTGTGGAATGGGGATTATACAGACTTGTCTCCGACGATACAAGTAGATCAAATAACCAGAGATTCACTCCGTTGGTGGCTGACCCTGGACAACCTGTCACAGGGAATGAGCTTCCGCAGACCAGAATAGGTCATTGTCACGACCGACGCCAGTCTGGTGGGCTGGGGCGCGGTCCGGGAACCCCTGAAAACTCAGGGTCTATGGTTTCGGGAAGACTCTCTTCTCCCGATAAACATATCGGAACTGAGAGCGATATTCAATGCTCTCAAGGCTTGGCCTCGACTAGCAATGGCCAAATTCATAAGGTTTCAATCAGTCATCATGACGACTGTTACATATATCAACCATCAGGGGGTAACAAGGAGTTCCCTGGCGATGGAGGAGCATCCGGGGGAGTGGGAACTCCATCTGGAAATCTTTGCCCAAATAACTCAATTATGGGGCATTCCAGACTTGGTTCTGATGGCCTCTCGTCAGAACTTCATGGTCCCTTGTTACGGGTCCAAATCCAGGGATCCCAAGGCGACTCTATTGGATACAATAGTAGCACCTTGGATCTTCAACCTAGCTTATGTATTCCCACCGTTTCCTCTCATTCCCAGGCTGGTAGCCAGGATCAATCTGGAGAGGGCTTCGGTGACCTTGATAGTTCCTGTGTGGCCACGCAGGACTTGGTATGCAGACCTGGTGAATGTGTCATCGGCTCCACCATGGAAGCTACCTTTGAGACAGGACCTTCTTATTCAGGGTCCATTCGAACATCCGAATCTGGTTTTCCTCCAACTGACTGCTTGGAGTTTGAACGCTTGATTTTATCAAAGCGTGGGTTTTCAGATTCTGTAATAGATACTCTGATTCAGGCTAGAAAGCCTGTAACTAGAAAAATTTACCATAATATATGGAAAAAATATATCTGTTGGTGTGAATCTAAAGGATTCCCATGGAACAAGATAAAAATTCCTAAGATTCTTTCCTTTCTACTAGAAGGTTTGGAGAAAGGATTTTCTGCGAGTTCTCTGAAGGGACAGATCTCTGCTTTATCTGTTTTACTTCACAAAAGGCTGGCAGCTGTGCCAGACGTTTAAGCGTTTGTTCAGGCTCTGGTTAGAATCAAGCCTGTTTACAGACCTTTGACTCTTCCCTGGAGTCTTAATCTAGTTCTTTCAGTTCTTCAAGGGGTTCCGTTTGAACCCTTACATTCCATAGATATTAAGTTATTATCTTGGAAAGTTTTGTTTTAGGTTGCAATTTCTTCTGCTAGAAGAGTTTCTGAGTTATCTGCTCTGCAGTGTTCTCCGCCCTATCTGGTCCATGCAGACAAGGTGGTTTTTACGTACTGAGCCTGGTTTTCTTCCGAAGGTTGTTTCCAACAAAAATATTAACCAGGAGATAGTTGTACCTTCTTTGTGTCCGAATCCAGTTTCATAGAAGGATTTCAGACAAACATCTTCCTTGTTTGTTGTTTATTCTGGTAAAAGGAGAGGTCAAAAAGCAACTTCTACCTCTCTATCTTTTTGGCTTAAAAGCATCATCAGATTGGCTTATGAGACTGCCGGACGGCAGCCTCCTGAAAGAATCACAGCTCATTCCACTAGGGCCGTGGCTTCCACATGGGCCTTTAAGAACGAGGCTTCTGTTGATCAGATATGTAAGGCAGCGACTTGGTCTTCACTGCACACTTTTACCAAATTTTACAAATTTGATACTTTTGCTTCTTCTGAGGCTATTTTTGGGAGAAAGGTTTTGCAAACCGTGGTGCCTTCCATCTAGGTGACCTGATTTGCTCCCTCCCATCATCCGTGTCCTAAAGCTTTGGTATTGGTTCCCACAAGTAAGGATGACGCCGTGGACCGGACACACCTATGTTGGAGAAAACAGAATTTATGTTTACCTGATAAATTACTTTCTCCAACGGTGTGTCCGGTCCACGGCCCGCCCTGGTTTTTTAATCAGGTCTGATGATTTATTTTCTTTAACTACAGTCACCACGGTATCATATGATTTCTCCTATGCAAATATTCCTCCTTTACGTCGGTCGAATGACTGGGGAAGGCGGAGCCTAGGAGGGATCATGTGACCAGCTTTGCTGGGCTCTTTGCCATTTCCTGTTGGGGAAGAGAATATCCCACAAGTAAGGATGACGCCGTGGACCGGACACACCGTTGGAGAAAGTAATTTATCAGGTAAACATAAATTCTGTTTTTCACAAATTTTATTATAAAACAGTAAAATATGTTTTATTTGATAAATAGTCGTTTGGGGACCACATGGCTGTTTTTAACCGCTTCCCATGCGGTAGCTGAATTTCTTAGTGTGACGTCCGTTGTGGGCGGGGCCTATTTTCGCGCCTCAGATGCACAGTTTTCTCTGAAGGAGACAGCAGACATTAGCTCCGGTTGGGCCCTATTTGTGTTTTACACTATCCGGATTGGTGTCGAAATTGTTTGGCAGTTATCTGGGGGCAGGTAGGCACCACAGCAGAGCTGTGGCAAGGTGCAGGGGTCATTATTTAGAAAATGTTATTATTTTTTGAAAGTAATATTCCTGTAAAGAGTAAATTCAATCCTTGCATGTGAATGCAATAATTTTTGGCAGTTTATATGCCTATATCTACTTTTTAAACGTTCATAGAAGTTTTTAAGCGTGCTTGAGAAAAAAATTGTTTTTATTTCTTAAAGGCACAGTACAGGTTTTTTGCAAAATTGTTTTTGTCAACAAATAAAGTATTTACCAACTGTTGTGGTTATTACTACTTTGTTCAACATGTCTGACATTGAGGAAACTCATTGCTCTATGTGTTTAGAAGCCATTGTGGAACCCCCTCTTGCATTGTGTACCTCTTGTACTGAAAGAGCCTTACAAGGAAGTAAGGAACATATTTTAGTAAATGAAAGTATGTCTAAGGATGATTCTCAGTCTTAAGAGAATCAGGATATGCCATGTAATTTTCCTCAAGTGTCCCAACCTTTAACACCCACACAAGTGACACCTAGTACATCTAGTGCGTCTAATTCTTTTACTTTGCAAGATATGGCTGCAGTTATGTCAACTACTCTCACTGAGGTATTATCTAAACTGCCAGGTTTGCAGGGTAAACGCAGTAGGCGAGGTATTAACGTAAATACTGAACCCTCTGATGCTTTAGTAGCCATTGCCGATGTACCCTCACAATGCTCTGAATTGGGGATTAGGGAATTATTGTCTGAGGGAGAAATTTCAGATTCAGGGAATATGTTACCTCAGACTTAGCGTCCTTTAAATTTAAACTTGAACATCTTCGCCTGTTACTCAGGGAGGTCCTAGCGACTCTGGATGATTGTGAACCTATTACAATTCCTCCAGAAAAATTGTGTAAGATGGATACATATCTAGAAGTTCCTACTTACACTGATGTTTTTCCGGTTCCCAAAAGAATTTCAGAAATTGTTAGAAAGGAATGGGATAGATCAGGCATACCGTTCTCTCCCCCTCCTAATTTTAAGAAAATGTTTCCCATATCAGACATCAAAGACTCTTGGCAAACGGTCCCTAAGGTGGAGGGAGCAATGTCTACTCTAGCTAAGCGTACAACTATATACCTATTGAAGACAGTTGTGCTTTCAAAGACCCTATGGATAAAAAAATTAGAGGGTCTTCTAAAGAAATTTTTTATTCACCAGGGTTTCTTGTTACAACCTGCTGCCTGCATTGTTCCAGTAACTACGACGGCGGCTTTCTGGTTTGACGCCCTTGAGGAGTCTCTGAAAGTAGAGACACCCCTAGACGACATTTTGGACAGAATAAAAGCTCTCAAAACTAGCTAATTCTTTTATCACAGATGCTGTTTTTCAGATTACTAAATTAGCAGCAAAAAATGCAGGCTTTGCCATATTGGTTAAAATCGTGGTCTGCTGATGTATCATCAAAGTCTAAACTGTTAACTATTCCTTTCAAGGGTAAAACCCTGTTCGGCCCTGAATTAAAGGAAATCATTGCTGACATTACTGGAGGTAAAGGTCACGCCCTACCTCAAGACAAACCTCTTAGGATGAGGGGTAAACAAAATAATTTTCATTCCTTTCTAAATTTCAGAGGAGTACCCTCTGCTTCCCCTTCTACCAATAAGCAGGAAGGAAATTTTGCTCAATCCAAGTCTGTCTGGAGACCTAATCAGACCTGGAATAAGGGTAAACAAGCCAAAAAGCCTGCTGCTGCTACCAAGACAGCATGAAGGGGCAGCCCCCGATCCGGGACTGGATCTAGTAGGGGGCAGACTTTCTCCCTTTGCTCAGGCTTGGGCAAGGGATGTGCAAGATCCCTGGGTATTAGAAATTGTGACTCAGGGGTATCAACTGGAATTCAAAAATTTTCCCCCAAGAAGGAGATTTCATCTTTCACGTTTGTCTGTAGACCAGACAAAAAGAGAGGCGTTCTCACACTGTGTAAAAGACCTCTATTCCATGGGAGTAATTTGTCCAGTTCCAAACCTTTTCGTGGTTCCCAAAAAAGAGGGAACTTTCAGACCTATTTTGGATTTAAAGTGTCTAAACAAATTTCTCGGGGTCCCATCGTTCAAGATGGAGACTATACGAACAATCTTACCAATGATCCAGGAGGGTCAATGCATGACCACTGTGGACCTAAAGGATGCGTACCTTCACATTCCTATCCACAAGGATCATCATCGGTTTCTAAGGTTTGCCTTTCTGGACAAACATTATCAGTTTGTGGCCCTTCCCTTCGGGTTGGCCACAGCTCCCAGAATCTTCACAAAGGTGCTAGGGTCCCTTCTAGCGTTTCTCAGGCCGCGGGGCATAGCAGTGGCGCCCTATCTGGACGATATTTTGGTTCAGGCGTCAACTTATCATCTGACCAAATCTCACACGGACATCGTGTTGTCATTTCTAAGAACTCACGGTTGGAAAGTGAATATAGAAAAGAGTTCACTTGTTCCACAAACAAGAGTTCCATTCATGGGAACTCTGATAGGTAGAAATGAAAATTTTTCTGATGAAGGTCAGAAAATAAAAAATTCTAAATACTTGCTGAGCTCTTCAGTCCATTCCTCGGCCATCAGTGGCGCAGTGTATGGACGTCATTGGATTAATGGTAGCAGCGATGGTCATCGTTCCGTTTGCTCGCTTTCATCTCAGGCCACTGCAACTGTGCATGCTCAGACAGTGGAATGGGGATTATGCCAATTCATCTCCTCAGATAAATCTGGATCAAGAGACCAGAGACTCTCTTCTGTGGTGGTTGTCACAGGATCATCTGTCCCAGGGGATGTGCTTCCGTTTGGCCATCATGGGTTATAGTGACAACAGACGCCAGCCTCTTAGGCTGGGGTGCAGTCTGGAATTCCTGAAGGCTCAGGGAACTTGGACTCCGACGGAGTCTCAGTTGCCAAACAATATTCTGGAACTGAGAGCAATATTCAATGCGGTTCAGGCGTGGCCTCAGTTGGCACTGACCAAGTTTATAAGATTCCAGTCGGACAATGTCATGACTGTAGCATATATCAATCATCAGGGGGGAACAAGAAGTTCTCTTGCGATGGGCAGAGATTCACTCTTGCCATCTATCAGCAATCTATATTCCAGGAGTAGAGAACTGGGAGGCGGATTTTCTAAGTTGTCAGACTTTTCATCCGGGGGAGTGGGAACTCCATCCGGAGGTGTTTGCATCGTTGATTCATCAATGGGGCACACCGGAATTGGATCTGATGGCATCTCGACAGAATGCCAAACTTCCACGCTACGGGTCCAAGTCAAGGGATCCCCAGGCTGTATTGATAGATGCTCTAGCAGTACCTTGGTTGTTCAACCTGGCTTATGTGTTTCCACCATTTTCTCTCCTGCCTCGTGTGATTGCAAGAATCAAACAGGAGAGAGCTTCAGTAATTCTAATAGCGCCTGCGTGGCCACGCAGGACTTGGTATGCGGATCTAGTGGACATGTCGTCTCTGCCACCATGGAAACTGCCATTGAGACAGCACCTTCTCATTCAAGGTCTGTTCGAACATCCAAATCTAAATTCTCTGCAGCTGACTGCCTGGAGATTGAACGCTTGATCTTATCTAAGCGGGGATTCTCTGAGTCGGTCATTGATACTCTGATTCAGGATCGCAAGCCTGTCACTAGAAAGATTTACCATAAGATATGGCGTAAATATCTTTATTGGTGTGAATCCAAGGGTTACTCATGCAGTAAGATTAGGATTCCTAGGATCTTGTCCTTTCTCCAAGAAGGATTGGAGAAAGGATTATCTGCTAGTTCTTTAAAAGGACAAATTTCTGCTTTGTCAATTTTATTACACAAGCGTCTGGCGGATGTTCCAGACGTTCAGTCTTTTTGTCAGACTTTAATCGGAATCAATTCTTGATAAAGCCCAGGAGGGTGAAACGCATTGAATGGGACCTGGCACACTTTGTTGAACATTCTGCTGAAAGATTGTCACCAAGCTTTGTGACCCTGCAGTTTGAACTCCGTTTTTGTCTAAAGAACCTGACATAGTGGATTGCCACTGCCAAATCTAAAGAACGAAATCTTCTATCTCCACTAAAACCGAGGAGGCTCTAATACCGAGGAGGCTCAGGTGAAATAATTCATTTGGGTAAAAGGATAACCACATTGCCGAGACAGAACATGACCTCTGAAACAAAGAGAGGAATCAGGTGACTCATTACGGCATTGAGATCGAGCAGTCTGTGAATCACTCACAGAGAACAAGGACCAGCGGTTGCAACCGAGACACAAAAAAGGTACCTCTTTTTTTCATTTCCTACTAAGGATATATATGTGAATCATATAAAGGTGTTAAAAAACACTTCACAAAAGAGACAGTCACCTCCGCAATTGTCTGGCTTCAAAAATAGCTGCCAGTTGGATTCCAAAGCTGGGATAACGACTATTACAGTGTCTAAATTTAACTCTAAGACAAAGTATTCAAAAACTGAAAATTCATCTTTATTTAGAAAAGTGGATACTTTGTAGCATTGTCATTACCAAAAGGAAACTTTTTATGATTTTCTTACATTGTGTTAAGTTCACTTAAAATAAGATATAGAAACTGATTTTAAGATTTGCAAAGATCGTAATATACCTTAAATATATTAGTTTGGGAAACATGATTATCTGTTGTGTAAATCAATATCTGTATTTAAAGCCTTAGTAATTTATGAAGATTTACTCTCTATATTTTTAGCCAGTATTTTATCTGTTTATTTCTAATAGGGAGACGTCCCTTAATTTTAAAGAAATATATTGTTCCAATGTGATTATAGATTTTAAATAAATATTATTGTTTAAAATACAATCAGTTATATTGAATTCATCATTTCCAAGCTTTCTTTAGCGCTGTTAAAATTTTCTTAATTTCTGTGCACACTTTCATTCTGTTTGCTTGAGGGAAAAACATTTTTAGCAGCAGGAAACCCACCTTTAGGCGCTCCTATCACATCACATTTTAATCAGAATCAAGCCTGTGTTTAAACCTGTTGCTCCACCATGGAGTCTGAATTTAGTTCTTAATGTTCTTCAAGGGGTTCCGTTTGAACCCATGCATTCCATTAATATTAAGCTGTTATCTTGGAAGGTTTTATTTTTAGTTGCTATCTCTTCTGCTCAAAGAGTTTCTGAGCTTTCTGCTTTACAATGTGATTCGCCTTATCTTATATTCCATTCTGATAAGGTAGTCTTGCGTACTAAACCTGGATTCCTTCCTAAGGTTGTTTCAAATAAGAATATTAATCAGGAAATTGTTGTTCCTTCCTTGTGTCCTAATCTTTCTTCTAAGAAGGAACGTCTATTACATAACTTGGACGTGGTCCGGGATTTGAAGTTTTACTTACAAGCGACCAAGGATTTCAGACAAACATCCTCTTTTTGTTGTTTATTCTGGAAAGCGTAGGGGTCAAAAAGCTACGGCTAACTCTCTCTCTTTTTGGCTGAAAAGCATCATCCGCCTGGCATATGAGACTGCTGGATAGCAGCCTCCTGAAAAAATTACGGCTCATTCTACTAGAGCTGTGGCTTCCACATGGGCTTTCAAAAATGATGCTTCTGTTGAACAGATTTGTAAGGCTGCGACTTGGTCCTCCCTTCATACTTTTTACAAATTTTCCAAATTTGATACTTTTGCTTCTTCTGAGGCTATTTTTGGGAGAAAGGTTCTTCAAGCAGTGGTGCCTTCCGTTTAGGTTCCTGTCTTGTCCCTCCCTTTCATCCGTGTCCTAAAACTTTGGTATTGGTATCCCACAAGTAAGGATGAAACCCGTGGACTCGGCATATCTTGTAAAAGAAAAGGAAATGTATGCTTACCTGATAAATTGATTTCTTTTAAGATATGTGGAGTCCACGGCCCGCCCTGTCATTTTAAGACAGGATTTATTTTATTTTTCAAATCTTAAGTCACCTCTGCACCTTTTAGCTTTTCCTTTCTCTTCCTATACCTTCGGTCGAATGACTGGGGAGAGGAGTTAGGGGAGGAGCTATGTAACAGCTCTGCTGTGGTGCTCTTTGCTACTTCCTGTTAGCAGGAGGATAAATCCCACAAGTAAGGATGAAACCCGTGGACTCGGCATATCGTAAAAGAAATCAATTTATCAGGTAAGCATAAATTTCCTTTTCTCTAAAATTGCCATTTTGGTCCCAGGAAACCATTCTAATGTTCTCCTGCCCACCCTGCTGTTATTGTTTTATTTTTATTTATTTTTTAGAAAAAAAAATGTATTGTCAGTAGAGAAAGAGGGGTGTATTACAACTACCCTTATACTGACAGTCTAGTTAAAATTAAACTTTCATGATTCAGATCTGATAGGGCATGCAATTTTAAACCACTCTCCAATTTACTTTTATCTTCAAATTTGCTTTATTCTCTTGGTATTCTTTCTTTAAAGCTAACCCTAATCCCTTGAGGGCTGCCTCTTATCTTAGAGCATTTTGACAGTTTTCCACAGCTAGACAGCACTAGTTCATGTGTGCTATATAGATAACAGTGCTGACTCCCTGATTGGCTAAAATGGCAAGTTTGTCAAAATAACGAAATAAAGGGCAGTCTGCAGAGGCTTATATGCAAGGTAATCACAAAGGTAAAAAGTATATTAATATAAGTGTTGGTTATGCAAACTGGGAAATTGGTGATAAAGGGATTATCTATATTTTTAAACAATACTAATTCTGGAGTAAAGTGTCCCTTTAACTTAAAGGGCCATAACGGTTGAACATCCTCTAATAATCTTTTAGAGCATGTCATTTTACAGCTGTCAATCCTTGAGCATGCGATTACCGCTGCTGGATTAGAGGTGGGTTCTGCCTGGGACCAGCAGTGCACCTCGGGTCTCGTGCGGCACTTCTACTGTTTGTTTTACCCCTTTGTGGAGGTTAAACGACGCACAGTAGAGCAGGGTCCATAGTCGTAAAACAGATTAGAGCATGTCACTTTTCAACTTTTATGGCCCTTTAAATGCAAAGACTGCATGCAAATTGTCTTTATTTTCAGTTTGTGGGTAGAATATTGGCCACCATGGTCCCCCTTGAATGGAACTAGGGCTGTTGGGGGGGGGGGGGGCAGCTTGTAAAAGAGCAGCACCAAGGACCATCTGGCTCTGTACCCTGGACTATGCCCCAGGGGTGTCTTATGTGCAGGCATCAGGTAGAATGGCAATGGTCACAAGCCATGATAGTCCTTAGCATATCCTATTGCAGTGCAGACATGAGGGTCCTTGGTTATGCTAAATGGGAAGTATTTAGACATGGGTGCCATTAGATTTCACTTCTGGCTTTGTCACATTCACAGGTTTAGATTAGTGTTGCATTTGGGACAGACTGGGTCTGTGTATAATTCTATACTTTTACCAGTTCTGGCAGATAAACAGCTTTCTTAGAGGTTAAAAAACAACAAAGGTGACACCAATACATTGGGCCTCGTCAACTCTAATCCTAATTAATTTAATTCAGCAAATCATCCAAGAATGCCAGCAGTTAATTACAGTGATCACAAACATAGGCTACATGGCGGGGTGAAGGTTTTAATACCTAGACCTACAGGGTCGTTAATTGCTTCACTTCTTTTTAAGCTATTGATTTTACACAAGTAAGACGCAGCTCCCCAGCTCAGAAAGGATTACAGCGCTTATTGTTACCGTCAGTTAACAAGATACTCTTCAGTTGTTGCGCTAAACACTAGCAGCTTCTGTGCTGTAATAACCAGTCTCATCTCCAGGGCGCGTGGGAGAGATTTGTCTCTGGAGATTAGGTGTTGGTGTCATTGCTCCTTTTTGTCAGACATCTTAGGCCTGTGTTTGCATGATTTTAATAAATGAGATGACAGATCTTTTTTGTAGTTCTTTTTTTGTGTGTGTAAAAGAACAAACATTATTGATGTGTTTGCTTATTGGTCTAACTGGTATCAATGCAATATGTTTTCAAAAACCTCTAACCAATTCCAAGATGAGCCAAAACAGATGCCTTTGTTGTAGTAAAGCTTCAGATTTGCAGTTTTTTAAATAGCAGCAATCACTTTAGCCATTTATATAATTTAGTTCTTTCCCAATCATGTTTATATTGCAGCTAAACTGCAGTGAAATTACTGGTAAGCATCATTTTTGGTTTGGTTGTTCCCCCCTAAATCTGCATATAAAAATGATCCCCAATACAATTGTATGAGGAGTGTAATTTAATCTAATTGTTCCGTTTCTTCCAGGATCATCAATAAGCAGCGAATCTTCCCCAGTCTCCTCTCCTGCTACCAACCAGAGCTCACCCGCCAGCACACCCAAAAGAGGACCCATGGGCCCCATCATTGTGCCCCCTGGGGGCCACAGTGTGCCCAACACACCACCTGTAGTGACCATTGCACCTACAAAGACAGTGAACGGAGTATGGAGAAGTGAAGCCCGACAGGTAAACCATTTGTTTATTGCTTCTAATGTACTATACAGTACAAAAAATAGAAATATGATGCTGTTAAGAGCACACAGCTTCAGCAGAAAGTATTGTGTGTCAGGGGGATTGTATAAAGTTAAAGACAACAATGTTACTCACAAAGCGGTGCAGTACTTTTATATGGCTCCATATCTTCCCTATCAGTGGTTTATATCTTGTGTTTATGTGAGAGCAGATCACAGGGGAAAGGGGTCTGGGGACACAGGTTAGGGGGTTTAGTGAGCTATAAAAGAAAATCTTTGTTTCATGAGTATAAGAGTAGGACATTGTTTCCTGCTCCAGTGTAGCCTGCATATGATTTGTCATTTCTGAATCACTGCTTATTTCTGGATCACCCAACATTTTTCTTTCATGATTCAGATCGATTTTTTTTTTTTTAAACAACTTTCCAATTTACTTCTGTTACCAATTTTGTTTCATTCTCTTGGTATCTTTTATTGAAGAAGCAGCAATGCACTCCTGGTAGCTGGCTGAAAAAATATTAGGCATACAAGTTCAACCACCAATCAGCAGCTAGCTCCAAGCTACTGAGCCTATCTAGATATGCTTTTCAACAAAAGATACAAACAGAATGAAGTACATTTGATAATAGAAGTAAACTGGAAAGTTGTTTAAAATTGTATGTTCTATCTAAATCATGAAATATTTTGTTTTTGGTTTCATGTCCCTTTAAGCCATTAAGATCTGACATGGCACAACTAAAAGTCAGAGAATTTCTAGTTTTTTTACTTTTCTATACTTCTGTATACAAACACCCTCCTGACAAAGTATATTTCCTGTAAATAAGATCACATAACAGTATTGCAATTGAAGCCATGTCTGGACTGACAGCTAAGGATTAAATGCATGGTTCATTTGCTTGTCTATACGTAACTGCATAAGCTGGTCTGCTGCTCCCAATATACCTTACTGTATTCTAAGTGATAGCTTTATTTTACTTACATCCATTTTGATTGTGGCTCACATTGGTAAACCAATGGAAAGACTATGTGTTTAAGACAAATGTAAATGCTTATTAGTTGCTTACAAACAAAGTGCTATTCAGTGAAAAGGCTGCTCCTGGTCCCTCCCGTTCATGTATACCCTTATGATCTCACTGACCTTTACGCTATACTTGATAGGCAGAGGTAGGTCAGAGTTCAGGAGCGCTTGAATGCTCAGCCAGCAGGGTGCAGGGAAGCGGTAGGAGAATCACTGTATAAAGAGCAGAGGCTCACACAGGCTTAGAAAGTGAACAGATGTTGCTTGCTCATTAAGAATTCCAATCAACGGGCCCCATCTCTTTCAATTAATTATGGCTGATGTGTCTGGTGCAGGGAGGATGGATTCCCAGGGAGTCTCTCAGCGGCTGACTGAGCCCTACTTGTTCCAGCTTAGTAAATACATGTTGATGAGGGAGTATCTGCGAGCCACGATCGGGTCTGCTCGGTGCTGTAAATCAGATACGGTGCGTGAATAGATTAGGCAAACACTATGCTGTGAGATTAGACTTGCCACACCGCAGCCAGGTGGGAAAACCCTGGTTAGACTGAGTGAGTAGTTCTACAATGGTAATAGTAAATAAAATGGGCAACAAAAGAAATATCAGTGTATAGCAGTTTGTATTTCATTTATTTGGGATAGAAAAATTCAGTGTGTACAATGTTGGTGTCTTTTGTACGAACCCATGCAGTGACCAGCCATGTGTTCTGTGTTAACATACAGTATAAGAACATAAGAGAGCAGTTCAGCCTACATAGACATGTATTTTACATTTCTGACAACTGTGTGTGCGTTATATTTGTAAAAATAAAACAAAAACACATGTGCCTTATATAACGTTTCACATATATGTTGTTTATTTACTCTTGTTCTGTTGCTGTATTTTTATTTAGGCAGCCTGTGTGCACCATTGATGCTGTGTTTTGCAATGAAACCACTAGAGGGCACAATTTTTAAGATCCAGATGATGTTTAGGAGGCTTTTATGTACAATTTCTCATAAGTCTAAACAGAAGGTTCAGTATGTGTGTTTCTATATATAATGAAAATAGAACATAATGAAAAAGTACCCAAATTTTAAGAATATTTCCAGTTAGTTCCAGTATCTTTGCAGTAATTTGACCTGTTAGTAACTATGATTTCTGTTATAAAAACCCGGAATGGGAGAGCTTAGAAATATTTGGTTGCATCAGTTTGCCTGGTAGGTGAAGCGTCTTCATTACTACAAACAGTAGCACAACATCAAGACTTCTTAGGCCAGTGGTCGACAAATCTGATTAAAATTTAGGAGCCAGACAGAGGCACTCACAGGACTTAATGAACATAATTTTTGTTTTTATTAGTAATTCATCAACAAAGGTTCAGTCAATGTTTCGGTCCTCACAGTGACCTTTGTCAAGACTGTTTCTGATAGAGAAAATACATAACTAAAATAAAATAAAAAGTTAATACCCCTAAATGTTAAGCAACACATCCATAGGGTTACAACCACATGAAATAAAATACCTATGTAAATTAGCTGATGTATAAATACCTAGCATATTTCTATATCTTGATCAGTTTGACAAACCATATGCAATCAAATAGATATACAAATAGCTAATTGTACAAATAGTTGAAAAAATACATTTCTCAGCCAAACATAGCTCATATTAGTAGATCCAACACTGTCCGGTACTTTTATTGTAGTACACAAATATATGCTAGTTAGGTAGTAATATAGACTTAAACGTAGTATCCTTACTGCTTGTTTAAAGAGATGTACATACGGGTATTTCCAAAATGTATTCAATACATATGTGGTTAGAACTCAATACCTATGCAGTTAGAATGCATTTAGCACAACGGTGAAAAAGGCAATATATGCAGCAATTAGGTTACATAAGTACAACACAGTGGTACGTTACAAAAATGGTAATTTTACTTTAGCCTAGTGACCATCATAGGGCACCTGTGTGTACTGCATGTATAACATGTCGGCAACTGAATGGTATAAAAATCTGTACCACGTAATGTCCACAGCAGAATTTGGAGTTTTTATATATATGTATGTGTGTGTGTGTGTGTATATATATATATATATATATATATATATATATATATATATATATATATATATATATATATATATATATATATATATATATATATAGTAGAAAACGGTGAATCCCACGGACGGTCTCCGTGTTGTAGTCAGGATCCAAATAAGCAGGCACACAGGATTTTTCATAAGCACTCCGTTTTAATGGCAAAAATGTAACCAAACGTTTCGGCTCAAACACGAGCCTTTGTCAACAGTTTTCTACTGTTTGTATTTTCCCAGTGAGAGTACCACGTAGCTGAATTAATTGAGTGCCGTACACCTCTGCAATCTTGTATATATATATATATATATATGTATATGTATATGTGTGTGTGTGTGTGTATGTATATATATATAATAAATCAGAGGATGAGCACTACTAGATAGGTATATATATACTTTTTCAATGTAAGATAAGTGCTCGAGACTATGGTGTACTACTACCAATTACACCAAAAAATAGTATAAATACAGATATTAGACTTCGCACTAAATATTAATAAATAATGAAATGCAAAAATGTGCAAAGAAATAAGGAAATATTTTAATGTTCGCAAGGAAAATATAACAAAAAAATTGTTGCATACACAAAATCATGATGTCACAACATCCATACAAACATACATACAAACTGGGCATCCCCAGTTATCAAGCAAATATGGAGTGGAGGAGGTCAGATGGAGAGTGAAAAAGCAAACCCAGGTTGTATATGCAAAACCATGGGAAAATCTGTACAGGATATAAATACTTCAAGGCAGTTCAAGCACTATAAGCAGTTCATGCAAATGGCAGAGAAAACAATGATAGGGTATGTAAGTATCCAACTCTCTTAGTGTCTGACGTCACATCTACCAGCCCGAAACGTGCGTTGCCTAACTGGTGGTTGTGACGTCAGACGCTAAGAGAGTTGGATACTTACATGCTACATTGGGTCGCTGACACTTTGACTGATGCGGAGTACAGCCTGAATCACCATTGTTACCTGTGACACGGACGTTCTCTGTTATACTCCAGACACGGTTTGGGTGAGATCGCTGAGAGCGCTGCATTTGCAATTTCCTTATCCTCTCGGCGGACTCTTGTCTTTGAGTGCCGGAGGGGCTTTATTAAACAGTCACAAAGTTAACATAAATATGGCAACAAATATCAACATAGAAAAGGAAACACTTTATTACATTTTGGTGATACTTGACATCATGTGTTCCTGATAACGATTACCATCTATGGGATGTATGAACTTTCTAAAGTGCATGAACTGCTGCATCTTTTACCTCTGCAATTGCCAGCTACCCTATCATTGCTTTCTCTGCCATTTGCATGAACTGCTTATAGTGCATGAACTGCCTTGAAGTATTTATATCCTGTACAGATTTTCCCATGGTTTTGCATATACAACCTGGGTTTGCTTTCTTCTGTTATGTGTGATCAGTCCACGGGTCATCATTACTTCTGGGATATTATCTGCTCCCCTACAGGAAGTGCAAGAGGATTCACCCAGCAGAGTTGCTATATAGCTCCTCCCCTCTACGTCACCTCCAGTCATTCTCTTGCACCCAAAGACTAGATAGGACGTGTGAGAGGACTATGGTGATTATACTTAGTTTTTATAACTTCAATCAAAAGTTTGTTATTTTACAATAGCACCGGAGCGTGTTATTGCCTCTCTGGCAGAGTTTGAAGAAGAATCTACCAGAGTTTTTACTATGATTTTAACCGGAGTAGTTAAGATCATATTGCTGTTTCTCGGCCATCTGAGGGAGGTAAAAGCTTCAGATCAGGGGACAGCGGGCAGATAAATCTGCATTGAGGTATGTAGCAGTTTTTATTTTCTGAATGGAATTGATGAGAAAATCCTGCCATACCGTTATAATGACATGTATGTATACTCTACACTTTAGTATTCTGGGGATGGTATTTCACCGGAATTACTCTGTTAAAAGTACATTAAACCTTTTAATAGGTATTTATTATGTTAAACGTTTTTGCTGGAATGTAGAATCGTTTGCATTTTCTGAGGTACTGAGTGAATAAATATTTGGGCATTATTTTTCCACTTGGCAGTTGCTTGTTTTAATTGTGACAGTTTCGTTTCTCTCTCACTGCTGTGTGTGAGGGGGAGGGGCCGTTTTTGGCGCTCTTTGCTACGCATCAAAAATTTCCAGTCAGTTACTCTTGTATTTCCTGCATGATCCGGTTCATCTCTAACAGAACTCAGGGGTCTTCAAACTTCTTTGGAGGGAGGTAGATTCTCTCAGCAGAGCTGTGAGACTTATATATTGACTGTGATTAAAAACGTTGCTCTGTAATTTTTATGTTTCAAATTTAATTATTGTTACTTTACTAATGGGAACAAACCTTTGCTAAAAGTTGTGTTGTTTTTTTTAAGGATTGATGCTATAACTGTTTTTCAGTTCATTATTTCAACTGTCATTTAATCGTTTAGTGCTTCTTTGAGGCACAGTACGTTTTTGTTAAATAAGATTGTAACCAAGTTGCAAGTTTATTGCTAGTGTGTTAAACATGTCTGATTCAGAGGAAGATATCTGTGTCATTTGTTCCAATGCCAAAGTGGAGCCCAATAGAAATTTATGTACTAACTGTATTGATGCTACTTTAAATAAAAGCCAATCTGTACAAATTGAACAAATTTCACCAAACAGCGAGGGGAGAGTTATGCCGACTAACTCGCCTCACGTGTCAGTACCTGCATCTCCCGCCCGGGAGGTGCGTGATATTATGGCGCCTAGTACATCTGGGCGGCCATTACAGATAACATTACAAGATATGGCTACTGTTATGACTGAAGTTTTGGCTAAATTACCAGAACTAAGAGGCAAGCGTGATCACTCTGGGGTGAGAACAGAGTGCGCTGATAATACTAGGGCCATGTCTGATACTGCGTCACAGCTTGCAGAGCATGAGGACGGAGAGCTTCATTCTGTGGGTGATGGTTCTGATCCAAACAGATTGGATTCAGATATTTCAAATTTTAAATTTAAATTGGAGAACCTCCGTGTATTACTAGGGGAGGTTTTAGCGGCTCTTAATGATTGTAACACTGTTGCAATTCCAGAGAAATTGTGTAGGTTGGATAAATACTTTGCGGTACCGGCGAGTACTGACGTTTTTCCTATACCTAAGAGACTAACTGAAATTGTTACTAAGGAGTGGGATAGACCCGGTGTGCCGTTCTCACCCCCTCCTATATTTAGAAAGATGTTTCCAATAGACGCCACCACACGGGACTTATGGCAAACGGTCCCTAAGGTGGAGGGAGCAGTTTCTACTTTAGCTAAGCGTACCACTATCCCGGTGGAGGATAGCTGTGCTTTTTCAGATCCAATGGATAAAAAATTAGAGGGTTACCTTAAGAAAATGTTTGTTCAACAAGGTTTTATATTGCAACCCCTTGCATGCATCGCGCCGATTACGGCTGCGGCAGCATTTTGGATTGAGTCTCTGGAAGAGAACCTTAATTCAGCTACGCTGGACGACATTACGGACAGGCTTAGAGTCCTTAAACTAGCTAATTCATTTCGGAGGCCGTAGTACATTTAACCAAACTTACGGCTAAGAACTCAGGATTCGCCATTCAGGCACGTAGGGCGCTGTGGCTAAAATCCTGGTCAGCTGATGTAACTTCTAAGTCCAAATTACTTAATATACCTTTCAAGGGGCAAACTTTATTTGGGCCCGGTTTGAAAGAAATTATCGCTGACATTACAGGAGGTAAGGGCCACGCCCTGCCTCAAGACAAAGCCAAAGCTAAGGCTAGACAGTCTAATTTTCGTCCCTTTCGGAATTTCAAAGCAGGAGCAGCATCAACTTCCACTGCACCAAAACAGGAAGGAGCTGTTGCTCGTTACAGACAAGGCTGGAAACCTAACCAGTCCTGGAACAAGGGCAAGCAGGCCAGGAAACCTGCTGCTGCCCCAAAGACAGCATGAACCGAGGGCCCCCGATCCGGGACCGGATCTAGTGGGGGGCAGACTCTCTCTCTTCGCCCAGGCTTGGGCAAGAGATGTTCAGGATCCCTGGGCGCTAGAGATCATATCTCAGGGATACCTTCTAGACTTCAAATTCTCTCCCCCAAGAGGGAGATTTCATCTGTCAAGGTTGTCAACAAACCAGATAAAGAAAGAAGCGTTTCTACGCTGTGTACAAGATCTGTTATTAATGGGAGTGATCCATCTGGTTCCGCGGTCGGAACAAGGACAAGGGTTTTACTCAAACCTGTTTGTGGTTCCCAAAAAAGAGGGAACTTTCAGGCCAATCTTGGATTTAAAGATCCTAAACAAATTCCTAAGAGTTCCATCGTTCAAAATGGAAACTATTCGGACAATCTTACCCATGATCCAAAAGGGTCAGTACATGACCACAGTGGATTTAAAGGATGCTTACCTTCACATACCGATTCACAAAGATCATTACCGGTATCTAAGGTTTGCCTTCTTAGACAGGCATTACCAGTTTGTAGCTCTTCCATTCGGATTGGCTACGGCTCCAAGAATCTTCACAAAGGTTCTGGGTGCCCTTCTGGCGGTACTAAGACCGCGAGGAATTTCGGTAGCTCCGTACCTAGACAACATTCTGATACAAGCTTCAAGCTTTCAAACTGCCAAGTCTCATACAGAGTTAGTTCTGGCATTTCTAAGGTCGCATGGATGGAAAGTGAACGAAAAGAAGAGTTCTCTTTTTCCTCTCACAAGAGTTCCATTCTTAGGGACTCTTATAGATTCTGTGGAAATGAAGATTTATCTGACAGAAGACAGATTAACAAAGCTTCTAAATGCATGCCGTGTCCTTCATTCCATTCAACTCCCGTCAGTAGCTCAATGCATGGAGGTGATCGGCTTAATGGTAGCAGCAATGGACATAGTTCCCTTTGCACGTCTACATCTCAGACCGCTGCAATTGTGCATGCTAAGTCAGTGGAATGGGGATTACTCAGACTTGTCCCCTACTCTGAATCTGGATCAAGAGACCAGAAACTCTCTTCTATGGTGGCTTTCTCGGCCACATCTGTCCAGGGGGATGCCATTCAGCAGGCCGGACTGGACAATTGTAACAACAGACGCCAGCCTACTAGGTTGGGGCGCTGTCTGGAATTCTCTGAAGGCTCAGGGACAATGGAGTCAGGAGGAAAGTCTCCTACCAATAAACATTCTGGAATTGAGAGCAGTTCTCAATGCCCTTCTGACTTGGCCCCAGTTAAAAACTCGGGGGTTCATCAGGTTTCAGTCGGACAACATCACGACTGTAGCGTACATCAACCATCAAGGAGGGACAAGAAGCTCCCTAGCAATGATGGAAGTATCAAAGATAATTCGCTGGGCAGAGTCTCACTCTTGCCACCTGTCAGCAATCCACATCCCGGGAGTGGAGAACTGGGAGGCGGATTTCTTGAGTCGCCAGACTTTTCATCCGGGGGAGTGGGAACTTCATCCGGAGGTCTTTGCCCAAATACTTCGACATTGGGGCAAACCAGAGATAGATCTCATGGCGTCTCGCCAGAACGCCAAACTTCCTCGCTACGGATCCAGATCCAGGGATCCGGGAGCGGTTCTGATAGATGCTTTGACAGCACCTTGGAACTTCGGGATGGCTTATGTGTTTCCACCCTTCCCGCTGCTTCCTCGATTGATTGCCAAAATCAAACAGGAGAGAGCATCAGTGATTCTAATAGCGCCTGCATGGCCACGCAGGACTTGGTATGCAGATCTAGTGGACATGTCATCCTGTCCGCCTTGGTCTCTACCTCTAAGACAGGACCTTCTGATACAGGGTCCATTCAAACATCAAAATCTAACTTCTCTGAAGCTGACTGCTTGGAAATTGAACGCTTGATTTTATCAAAACGTGGTTTTTCTGAGTCGGTTATTGATACCCTGATACAGGCTAGGAAGCCTGTTACCAGAAGGATTTACCATAAGATATGGCATAAATACCTATACTGGTGTGAATCCAAAGATTACTCCTGGAGTAAGGTTAGGATTCCTAGGATATTGTCCTTTCTACAAGAAGGTTTAGAAAAGGGTTTATCGGCTAGCTCATTAAAGGGACAGATCTCAGCTCTGTCCATCTTGTTACACAGGCGTCTGTCAGAAAATCCAGACGTCCAGGCCTTTTGTCAGGCTTTAGCTAGGATCAAGCCTGTGTTTAAAACTGTTGCTCCGCCATGGAGTTTAAACTTAGTTCTTAACGTGTTACAGGGTGTTCCGTTTGAACCCCTTCATTCCATTGATATAAAATTGTTATCTTGGAAAGTTCTGTTTTTAATGGCTATTTCCTCGGCTCGAAGAGTCTCTGAGTTATCAGCCTTACATTGTGATTCTCCTTATCTGATCTTTCACTCAGACAAGGTAGTTCTGCGTACTAAACCTGGGTTCTTACCTAAGGTAGTCACTAACAGGAATATCAATCAAGAGATTGTTGTTCCATCCTTGTGTCCAAATCCTTCTTCAAAGAAGGAACGTCTTCTACACAATCTGGATGTAGTTCATGCCCTCAAGTTCTACTTGCAGGCAACTAAGGATTTTCGACAAACGTCTTCCCTGTTTGTCGTGTACTCTGGTCAGAGGAGAGGTCATAAGGCTTCGGCTACCTCTCTCTCCTTCTGGCTTCGTAGCATAATTCGTTTAGCCTACGAGACTGCTGGACAGCAGCCTCCTGAAAGAATTACAGCTCATTCTACTAGAGCTGTGGCTTCCACTTGGGCCTTTAAGAATGAGGCCTCTGTTGAACAGATTTGCAAGGCTGCAACTTGGTCTTCGCTTCATACTTTTTCCAAATTTTACAAATTTGACACTTTTGCTTCTTCGGAGGCTATTTTTGGGAGAAAGGTTCTTCAGGCAGTGGTTCCTTCTGTATAATGAGCCTGCCTATCCCTCCCGTCATCCGTGTACTTTTGCTTTGGTATTGGTATCCCAGAAGTAATGATGACCCGTGGACTGATCACACATAACAGAAGAAAACATAATTTATGCTTACCTGATAAATTCCTTTCTTCTGTTGTGTGATCAGTCCACGGCCCGCCCTGTTTTTTAAGGCAGGTAAATATTTTTTAAATTATACTCCAGTCACCACTACACCCTTGGCTTCTCCTTTCTCGTTGGTCTTTGGTCGAATGACTGGAGGTGACGTAGAGGGGAGGAGCTATATAGCAACTCTGCTGGGTGAATCCTCTTGCACTTCCTGTAGGGGAGCAGATAATATCCCAGAAGTAATGATGACCCGTGGACTGATCACACAACAGAAGAAAGGAATTTATCAGGTAAGCATAAATTATGTTTTTTCACTCTCCATCTGACCTCCTCCACTCCATATTTGCTTGATAACTGGGGATGCCCAGTTTGTATGTATGTTTGTATGGATGTTGTGACATCATGATTTTGTGTATGCAACAATTTTTTTGTTATATTTTCCTTGCGAGCATTAAAATATTTCCTTATTTCTTTGCACATTTTTGCATTTCATTATTTATTCATATTTAGTGCGGAGTCTAATATATATATATATATATATATATATATATATATACAAAAAGTTAGAAGCCAGGGGTAAAATTGTTGGAGCCTGCTTCTTGTCTCCTGGGTTTGTCAAGCCCCATCTTTGGCTGTATATAGTCAGGAGCAAAGAATCTAGCATGTTTAAAAAATAAGTGGTCCAGAAGTAGCGGCATTGGGAAATGGGGAGTGTATAATGTGCAGGCTCATGTTATGTAAGCCTACTTCTCTGATATTCAGCTGCACTTTTGCGGATCAGCAAGAATGCAGGTTTTGTCCATGTAACTGCCCTCGGCCCATCCAGCAATGGTCCTAAGAGGCCCAAGAGAACTGCCCTGAGGGTACATGCCTCATTTTAGTGCAAGCGTAGGCCTACTGAAATGGCAGCACTGTAAAATCCTCTATAACTAGCAAATCCTCTTTCACAGATGTGTATATTGCAGTTCACGATTTGTCTTGCTGTTGAATACTAATATAGATAATCTGTGTGTGTATATATAGATAATTAGATATAGACATATTTTGATCTTTCGTCCCCTGCAGCCAGACACTACCTCTCGGACCAGCAGCATCCACCGAGAACGACTCCTCACAGAATCCCAAATACCTGCTGAGAAGACTGGCAACCCCTCCGTCCCTTCCCACCTATTGGGAAACGCATATACCTTTACCATCCCTCCAAGCTCTGTTGTCCAGGATGCTCGCTTCCAACCCATAAAGTAAGTGTGATGATGAATGGTTGGATTTTACACTGCAAGATATTTCCTTAAGTGCCTTAATCAAAATGATTGTAAGCCTTAAGCAATTCATGGCACTTCCAATGCTCACTATGGTAGTAAAGACTATTTAGCCGTGCCATGCCCCCATTTTACTAGCATCACAATGTGTTCTTTACAAATGCTTCCTTCATGCGAAAATGTGCACTCACTGCCTGGCAGAGGTTGTAGTTCCTGCTCATGCATGGGAATCATATTGCCTGCAATGCCGGCAGTCACAGATGAGCATGCTGGGAGACCACTGGGCTCCATCCAGTCCCACCACCTGCATTTATTTGGTATGAAAGGATTTAATAACACTTGAAAGTGTTATGTATCGGGAATTTAACCCCTTGATTTCCTTTTTGTGTCTGGTAGTAAATGGGGTTAATTTTTGTTTGCCAATTTGTTTCTGGCAATTACTGTAAGTTTTGTGAAAACTGAAAAAAATCCTAGCTTGGCTGCTGAATTCTTTCAACATATTTCTCAAGCTCTGTGCTTGTATATTGACAATCTGATATAAGCCTCTTTCAGGGAACCAAATCCTTTTTGCATTGAAGTAATTAGAACATACATGTGATAGACATATGCCTGTGCCAAATATAAATGAATACACAGGCTGGATTGTCTGTCAAATTGTTTAATTTGCTTCTAAAGTTTTGTATAAAAGAGAAATGCTACGCAAGCAAATAACATTTTTTGTTTTCAGATTACTGTAGTTTTTCAATATAAAATATAACCGTTCCTAAATAAAAGTTTTGATATAGGTAAACATAATAAAGAACTAGACCCACATGATTGACTCTCTGGCTTTTGTTAACATACAGCTCAGTTTGTCTCTCCTACTTCCTCATTGCACGGATATACTCCCCTATCTGTAATACAGTATTTCTGCAAACTGCCACAGAATTGTTTTCCCTCAAGATGTAAATTATCTTAATATAGAACATGATTTTTGAGCAGTATCGCACAGTCAGTTGCTAAGTGGGGTCTGTCATTAAAGCAGTCTTACATTCCCCCTTTACTTTAGCCTGCAGAGATCTATGCACCATGTGGTCCCTCCCAGCACAATGACAGAGGAATACCTGCGAAGCTTCCGTCCTTACCACACAGCCGAGGATCTCCGCATGCCCTCACTATCCCATATTGGCCTGGATCCAGCAACCGCAGCAGCGTATTATCACCCTAGTTATATGGCCCACCACACCTTCCCTCACCCAGCTTTTAGGTAAGTGAAGAGTGTCTGAGCTTTCTTCTTTATGACTTTCTGTATTTATGACTTGTAGATCTTGTAATGTAAGGAAGATATTCTGCTTAAATCCAAGGCTTCTCCAGGGGGATTTGACCTTGTGTGCCCACCTAATTGTGATTATCCCTTTCAGTTTATCAGTTTAGTGGGGGGTTTTCATAAATGGAAAGAGTCCACAGCTGCATTCATTACTTTTGGGAATTCAGAACCCTGCCACCAGGAGGAGGCAAAGACACCCCAGTCAGAGGCTTAAATACCACTCCCCCCATCCCCCAGTCATTCTTTGCCTTCCGTCCCAGGAGGTTGGCAGAGAAGTGTCAGAAGTTTCGATAGTCTCTTATGGAGGGTAGTACTCTTCGGAATGGGACTGGAGTCCGGAGATGCAGGGAGAGTCTTTCTGCGAAAACATCCCGACTCATGTTAACAGCTCCACCAGCAATCAGTGTTGACGAGTTTTGCTGCCTGCTTTCTTCTCTCAAGCCCATGTCAGAAGCGATGCTACTATCGTCACACTTGAAGGGCCGTGTTCCTGTTCCAAGGTGTAGATTCCGTTAAGATTGTTTCATTTTACTTTCATCATATGGTAATACAACTGTTTATCCAAGAGGGGCTACAACCTTTCGGGGATAACTTTAACACAGGGTCTCAGTGAGGCTTCTTTGTATCTTGGAATCAAGGGTTATTATCTCCTGAGGGGGGTTATTAAACATGAGGGTCTTTAATCAGGTTTGTCATGTGATTTCTTTCTGCTAATGTGTAGTGACACTGAGGCTCATGGCTTTTTCGGAACATAATGGCCATGCCCGGCCTTTACAGTCTGGCATGCTTTTTCATGGACCGCACGGTACACCTTGTGACCAGGCGTGATTACGTTTTTGTTCTCCATTTCCGCATTTCTGACTGTGTGGCAACGGAAACATTTCTGGTTCGCTGGTGTCTGGGTCCTAGGAGGTGGTGAGTGCCCCATCCATTGGGGGTGTAAGGTGCTGTTTATATTTTTCTTATTGGTCCATTTTTTCAATATCCCAGTATGAAGGATTTTGATTTCTTGGAGACGGATGTCTCTAATTCAGATTCTACTTCTTGCGAAGAATATTAATTGGTCCGGGTGAGACATGCTCATCAGTTATGTTCCGAATGCCATTTTAGAGTGCTCTGTTCCTTGGGATCGACGATTCGGGAGTACACTGAGCCATCCACCTCTGGGGATTCTGTTTCTCGCGAGGCGCGTTCCTACACCCGTCCCTTACTATGGATGAAGGTGACCCAAACACTGCTTATCCTTCTCTGGAAGGTGGCTTGTTTCCTCCAGAGGTTATGGCACAGTTCCGCATGCCCATATCATTGGCGCTGGCGCATTTACATCTCCCAGGAGTGTGTTTACAATATTGTCCATGTTCTGTTAACCAGGGCTCATCAGGCGTGGGATCGCCTGGTCCAGTTCAGCCTTCTGGAGGAGCGACTGCCTCTGAGGCTTCAAGGGGGCAACCTTCAGGGCCAGGGTCCTTATTTGCCCCGGTGGAGGTAAGTTTTTTTTGCCTTTCGTTATAGACTGGCGTGCCTTCATGTTTTTCTGAGGCACGTTTTGATGATGCTGGAGGATTCCACTCTTAATGGGTTGGGGGATTCTGTCTTCCTCTTCGAATGGCATGCACGATTAGACATAAGGGGATGAAGTAATCTTCTTATCGTCTCTTCTTTTATTTGAGTTTCCTTTTCAGTTCTGAGCTTGGAAGTATCGGATCCCTGTTGGGCTGTTCCTGCAGGGGTGTCCGTTCTTCCTGGGCGTTAACCTGCGGGTTGCCCTATCTTTTATTTTAATCCGGTTAGGATGGATTATTTTATTTTAAAAGCTCATGTTTGTTGTTATATTTCATTTGGAAATCTTCTTTTCTGGAATTGATACTCGTGATTTTGTGGTCGCTCTGTTACTCCTATGGAAGCGTTTTTCAAGAGTGAGGACTTGTTTTTGTCCTATTTTTGTTTGTTTGTTTATCTCTCACTTCTAAGGGATGACTTGTGTGGCCGTTGACAGTTCTGGTGCCTTTTGCTTCAGGCTGGTCCTGAATGGGTACAGATCATTCCTTCTGTCTTTGAGGTCTATACCAGACACGTGGCGCCCGTTGTGCCTGGCTGGTCCGGCTGGGGCACAGAGGGGTTCTCACTACTAATTGTGTTGTTTTCCTTGTTCTTCGTTACAAGTTACAGCTCGCATTCTAAGAGTACACGATGGTCCTTGGTTTGCTTAGGGCTATGGGGATTGTAGCAGTCCTCATTGGCCTTTTTAACTTTAGTCAGCCGGGGCTCCGCTGAGATCCGCTGCTACACATCAGTTGGTTCCCGATTTCTGTAGGAACTAGCATACCCTCCTCCCCATAGGTGGTTGGAGGTTCGGAGGATTTTAGGTCCTTCATTCCGCCAGTTCCTGGTGGACTTGCCTTTACGAGGCTTCCTTGGGATTGTCCTTTTAGGATTTGTTCACTTTTTATATTCTCTTCCTTCGGGTCGAGGCTGTCTGGACCTTGTCCTTTTTTTCTTGGAGGCTTTTGGCCGTTTAAGTTAGAAAGTTGGGGGCCTTGCGGCTCTTTCTGCTTCCGGGAGTTAGTCGTTTCCATATCGGGAACCATAGACTGTGTTGTCTCCTTTCCACTGCTAGCTTTCGCTTTGGATCTTCCGCCAGGGCTTGGGATGCTCTGCATTCTTCTCTCTTGGGTGTGGTCCTACGGAAAGATAATCTAAGAGGATTATGGAGACTAGTCTATTTCTAAACTCTTTTTTTTCCGGGTGACTTTGTTCTCGTAATTATTCCCTTAGTCTTGGACTTCGCCTTGTGCCTTGGGCTCTAGAGTGGCTGCGTGACTTTGTCATTGCTGTGCTCCTTTTTGGTAGGGAGTTTGTCTCCTACTAGGGGTGTTCTCTTCCCTTTTGGGCTTGGAATTTTACGAGTGAGTCTTGTACCCTTTTTCGGGGTTAGCCCGGATCACATTCACTGTGATGTCTGCTCTGCTTCAGACGGGGTATCTTGTGCTCCCCTAAGGGTATAGTTTGTTTTAGAACGGCCCTGGGTTCTTGTCACTCATCCTTCTTGGATGTTGGAGACTTTTGTTCCTGTGGACTGTTCAGGACAGGGTTCTTGTCTCTGATCCTTCTTGGAAAGTCTGGAGATTTTATGATCCTGTTGGACTGTTTTGGACTACCCAGTGTTGTCAGTGGGGGAATGTTTGCCCTTACGGGCAGAATGTGCTTCCTTTTTTGGTAAAGGAGTTTTTCTCTGTTGCAATCAAAAGTTGTGTCCGAATGATTCGCCATTCGGTCCTGGACTTTGATTCAGGCTACGGCTTCCTCATGTCGTGGGCATGTGCGCTGTTTTTTGTCCTCTCCCCTTTGGGTATTGTGCCAGGACTTCCTAAGGTGGTCAATTTGCGCTTTTTCTTTACCAAGTCCTAGGGGGTTCTCCTTGGGAGTACCCTTAAGTTTGGAAGAGCGGATTGGGTTGACACCCAAGCTCTTTTGGGGGGGGGGGGTGAGCTCTAATTTTCCATTTCCCAGGGGGTTTGGGATCACCTTGTTCCCCTTGTTTTATCAGACATGCCTATTGCTTGGGCTGTTCTGATGCTTGGAGCAGGATCTGAGATCTGTTTGCTCTGCTTTTGTAGAGTTGTTTAATTTTGTACTCAAGTTATGCGAGTTTTTGGTGAGCCTTCCTTGGGGGGGGCTCTGTTTATCATCTACGTTAATTTTTTGTGGGAAGGTCTGGCTGCATTCTTTGGATTCGTCTTTGGATGACGGTAGAGTGCAGTGTTTTAGCTCTTCAGATGTCGACATCAGGTTTTCACCAAAATGAGCTTGGAGCGCGAGGCTTAGGGTTTCTGAATATTTAGATATTCTGAGCTGCTGTTCAGTGGTTTTTGGAAACCTTTGTCTTCGGTTGTTTCCAGGGTGTGGACACATGCTGCTTAGGGAAGATTCTCTTCTCCGTTCAGACTCCAGGATTTTTAATCCCTTGGATGCTGTGCAGACTGGGGTTTGGGTCTGCCTCCCTTTGTTTCTGCTGGATCGGTTAGGTTCTTGTTAGCTTGGCCCTGGTTTTCGGGTTTTCACTTGGTATGCTTGGGGCTTGTTTGTACCCTGCTTCGTGTTTCCCTGGAGTCCTTTATTAGATGTCTTATCTTTGTCCTTTCTCCTTTTTGGTAGAATTTGGTGGTTTAACCCTTCTCTAGTAAGGGGTGTGTTGTTGTGGGATCGACAGTCGGGTGATGGTCTTCGGAGGCTAGTTTGGCTCAGTAGAGTTTATTTCCTGCTGTCTCTAGCAAGGTTATGGACTTCTGCGGGTCAGTGTCCTTGGGCCTTTTCCTTTTTTCTTGGCTTCGGACGAACCTGTTTTTTGTTTGGGTAGGAGTTATCAGGCCTGGTGCACTCAGAATAGGCCGCCTCTTTGTACCCTTCCTTTTTAGCATTCAATGTCCTCTATAACTTGGGTATTATTTTCCCAAAAGTAATGAATGCAGCTGTGGACTCTATCCGTTTATGAAGAAAAACTTAGATTATGCTTACCTGATAATTTTATTTTCTTTAGACGGAAAGAGTCTACCGCCCTTCGTACTTATTTTTGTTCTTCTGGCACATTTTCACCCTGATATTTCTCCTACTGTTCCTTGTCCCTCGGCAGAATGACTGGTGGATGGGGGAAGTGGGAGGGGTATTTAAGCCTTTGGCTGGGGTGTCTTTGCCGCCTCCTGGTGGCCAGGTTCTGAATTCCCAAAAGTAATGAATGTAGCTGTGGACTCTTTTTTCCATCTGAAGAAAAGAAAATTATCAGGTAAGCATAATTTAAGTTTTCCCAACACTGTGTGTGTTTTATATATTATATTATATTTTATATATATATATATATATATATATATATATATATATATATATATATATATATATATATATATATATATATATATATATATACACATACACATATACATATACACACACATATACATATACACACACACACACACACACTGGAGCGGCACCTGCAGGCACTTATGAATAAGTGCAAAGCAGTATGCCAGGCATCTAGACTCTACCGCACATGAGGTTAAACAAAAAAAAGGCTTTTTTTTTTTTTTTAAACAGACTGGCTTGGACGTTTTTTGGCTGAGTGAATATATATAATTTTTCCAATAGGGGGGCTATAATAAATTATATTTATTCAGCCCAAAAAAATATTTTCTTCTTTTGTCTCTGGGGTTCACATGCACCTATGCGCCTATGGAGGAGCTTCCACTGATTAAGAGCAGAGATTAGCCTTAGAATAATTTTGCACATGTATTCTTTAATTTTTTTTAAATAATGGTAAATTTTATGTTCATAGAGCAGTGGATGCTGCCATATTGTAACTTAGGTTACCTTTTCTGTGGAGTCCATTTAGTAATGGTTATAAATGGCTCACTAGAGTGTGCAACCAATTTACTGTGTGGAATGTAGCTATGTCTGCACTTCCATGTTTAACATGAATTGGAAAGCCCACAATATTCAGAATCAAATTACAGGAAATGAGAACAAAATAAACAATGAAAGTATATTGCAAAGTTATTTTACTTCATGTAATTAAAGGGACAGTATACACTCATTTTCATATAACTGCATGTAATAGACACTACTAAAAAGAATAAGATGCACAGATACTGATATAAAAAACAGAATTTATGCTTACCTGATAAATTACTTTCTCCAACGGTGTGTCCGGTCCACGGCGTCATCCTTACTTGTGGGAAATATCTCTTCCCCAACAGGAAATGGCAAAGAGTCCCAGCAAAGCTGTCCATATAGTACCTCCTAGGCTCCGCCCACCCCAGTCATTCGACCGACGGACAGGAGGAAAAAAAAACCAGGAGAAACTATAGGGTGCCGTGGTGACTGTAGTTAGAGAAAATAATTCATCAAACCTGATTAAAAAACCAGGGCGGGCCGTGGACCGGACACACCGTTGGAGAAAGTAATTTATCAGGTAAGCATAAATTCTGTTTTCTCCAACATTGGTGTGTCCGGTCCACGGCGTCATCCTTACTTGTGGGAACCAATACCAAAGCTTTAGGACACGGATGAAGGGAGGGAGCAAATCAGGTTACCTAAACAGAAGGCACCACGGCTTGCAAAACCTTTCTCCCAAAAATAGCCTCTGAAGAAGCAAAAGTATCAAATTTGTAAAATTTGGCAAAAGTGTGCAGTGAAGACCAAGTCACTGCCTTACATATCTGATCAACAGAAGCCTCGTTCTTGAAGGCCCATGTGGAAGCCACAGCCCTAGTGGAGTGAGCTGTGATTCTTTCTGGATGTTGCCATCCGGCAGTCTCGTAAGCCAATCGGATGATGCTTTTAAGCCAAAAAGAAAGAGAGGTAGAAGTCGCTTTATGACCTCTCCTTTTACCAGAATAGACGACAAACAGAGAAGAAGTTTGTCTGAACTCTTTTGTAGCTTCTAAATAGAATTTTAGAGCACGGACTACGTCTAAATTGTGTAACAAACGTTCCTTCTTTGAAACTGGATTCGGACACAAAGAAGGAACAACTATCTCCTGGTTAATATTTTTGTTAGAAACAACCTTTGGAAGAAAACCAGGCTTAGTACGCAAAACAACCTTATCTGCTTGGAACACCAGATAGGGCGGAGAACACTGCAGAGCAGATAACTCAGAAACTCTTCTAGCAGAAGAAATAGCAACCAAAAACAAAACTTTCCAAGATAACAACTTAATATCTATGGAATGTTCAAACGGAACCCCTTGAAGAACTGAAAGAACTAGATTTAAACTCCAGGGAGGAGTCAAAGGTCTGTAAACAGGCTTGATCCTAACCAGAGCCTGAACAAATGCTTGAACATCTGGCACAGCTGCCAGTCGTTTGTGTAATAAGACAGATAAAGCAGAAATCTGTCCCTTTAGAGAACTCGCTGATAATCCTTTATCCAAACCCTCTTGTAGAAAGGAAAGGATCTTAGGGATTTTGATCTTATTCCATAAGAATCCCTTGGATTCACACCAGCAGATATATCTTTTCCATATTTTATGGTAAATTTTTCTAGTTACCGGTTTTCTGGCTTGAACTAGAGTATCTATCACAGAATCTGAAAACCCACGCTTTGATAGAATCAAGCGTTCAATTTCCAAGCCGTCAGCTGGAGGGAGACCAGATTTGGATGTTCGAATGGACCCTGTACAAGAAGATCCTGTCTCAAAGGTAGCTTCCATGGTGGCGCCGATGACATATTCACCAGGTCTGCATACCAAGTCCTGCTTGGTATGCAGCCCTCTCCTGCTTGATCCTGGCTACCAGCCTGGGAATGAGAGGAAACGGTGGAAACACATAGGCTAGGTTGAAGGTCCAAGGCGCTACTAGTGCATCCACTAGAGTCGCCTTGGGATCCCTGGATCTGGACCCGTAGCAAGGAACCTTGAAGTTCTGACGAGACGCCATCAGATCCATATCTGGAATGCCCCATAATTGAGTCAACTGGGCAAAGATCTCCGGGTGGAGTTCCCACTCCCCCGGATGGAATGTCTGACGACTCAGATAATCCGCCTCCCAGTTTTCCACACCTGGGATGTGGATCGCAGATAGGTGGCAGGAGTGATCCTCTGCCCATTTTATTATTTTGGTCACTTCTTTCATCACCAGGGAACTCCTTATTCCCCCCTGATGATTGATATAAGCAACGTCGTCATGTTGTCTGATTGGAATCTTATGAATCTGGCCTTTGCTAGTTGAGGCCAAGCCCTGAGAGCATTGAATATCGCTCTCAGTTCCAGAATGTTTATCGGGAGAAGAGACTCTTCCCGAGACCATAGTCCCTGAGCTTTCAGGGATTTCCAGACCGCGCCCCAGCCCACTAGACTGGCGTCGGTCGTGACGATGACCCACTCTGGTCTGCGGAAGCTCATTCCCTGGGACAGGTGGTCCAGGGTTAGCCACCAACTGAGTGAGTCTCTGGTCTTCTGATCTACTTGAATCACTGGAGACAAGTCTGTATAGTCCCTATTCCACTGTTTCAGCATGCACAGTTGTAATGGTCTTAGATGAATTAGCGCAAAAGGAACTATGTCCATTGCTGCAACCATCAATCCTACTACTTCCATGCACTGAGCTACGGAAGGACGAGGAATAGAATGAAGAACTTGACAAGCGTTTAGAAGTTTTGACTTTCTGACTTCTGTCAGGAAAATCCTCATTTCTAAGGAATCTATTATTGTTCCCAAGAAGGGAACTCTTGTCGACGGAGACAGGGAACTTTTTTCTATGTTCACCTTCCATCCGTGAGATCTGAGAAAGGCCAGAACGATGTCTGTGTGAGCCTTTGCCTTTGAAAGAGATGACGCTTGTATTAGAATGTCGTCCAAGTACGGTACTACTGCAATGCCCCTTGGTCTTAGAACCGCTAGAAGGGATCCGAGTACCTTTGTGAAAATCCTTGGAGCAGTGGCTAACCCGAATGGGAGGGCCACAAACTGGTAATGTTTGTCCAGAAAGGTGAACCTTAGGAACTGATGATGTTCTTTGTGGATAGGAATATGCAGATACGCATCCTTTAGATCCACGGTAGTCATAAATTGACCTTCCTGGATTGTGGGTAGAATCGTTCGAATGGTTTCCATTTTGAACGATGGTACTCTGAGAAATTTGTTTAGGATCTTTAAATCCAGAATTGGTCTGAAAGTTCCCTCTTTTTTGGGAACTACAAACAGATTTGAGTAAAATCCCATTCCTTGTTCCGCCGTTGGAACTGGGTGTATCACTCCCATCTTTAACAGGTCTTCTACACAATGTAAGAATGCCTTGTTTAGGATCTTTAAATCCAGAATTGGTCTGAAAGTTCCCTCTTTTTTGGGAACTACAAACAGATTTGAGTAAAATCCCATTCCTTGTTCCGCCGTTGGAACTGGGTGTATCACTCCCATCTTTAACAGGTCTTCTACACAATGTAAGAATGCCTGTCTCTTTATTTGGTTTGAGGATAAGTGAGACATGTGGAACCTTTCCCTTGGGGGTAGTTCCTTGAATTCCAGAAGATAACCCTGAGAAACTATTTCTAGTGTCCAGGGATCCTGAACATCTCTTGCCCAAGCCTGAGCAAAGAGAGAGAGTCTGCCCCCTACTAGATCCGGTCCCGGATCGGGGGCTACTCCTTCATGCTGTTTTGTTAGCAGCAGCAGGCTTCTTGGCCTGCTTACCCTTGTTCCAGCCTTGCGTCGGTTTCCAGGCTGGTTTGGTTTGAGAGGCATTACCCTCTTGTTTAGAGGATGCAGAGTTAGAGGCCGGTCCGTTCCTGAAATTGCGAAAGGAACGAAAATTAGACTTATTCTTGGCTTTGAAAGGCCTATCTTGTGGGAGGGCATGGCCCTTTCCCCCAGTGATGTCTGAAATAATCTCTTTCAATTCTGGCCCAAAGAGAGTCTTACCCTTGAAGGGGATATTAAGTAATTTTGTCTTGGAAGATACATCCGCTGACCAAGACTTTAGCCAAAGCGCTCTGCACGCCACAATTGCAAACCCTGAATTTTTCGCCGCTAATCTAGCTAGTTGCAAAGTGGCATCTAAAATAAAAGAATTAGCCAACTTGAGTGCGTGAACTCTGTCCATAACCTCCTCATACGGAGTCTCTCTACTGAGCGACTTTTCTAGTTCCTCGAACCAGAACCACGCTGCTGTAGTGACAGGAACAATGCACGAAATGGGTTGCAGGAGGTAACCTTGCTGTACAAAAATCTTTTTAAGCAAACCCTCCAATTTTTTATCCATAGTATCTTTGAAAGCACAATTATCCTATATAGGAATAGTAGTGCGCTTGTTTAAAGTAGAAACTGCCCCCTCGACCTTAGGGACTGTCTGCCATAAGTCCTTTCTGGGGTCGACCATAGGAAATAATTTCTTAAATATAGGAGGGGGGACAAAAGGTATGCCGGGCTTCTCCCACTCCTTATTCACTATATCCGCCACCCGCTTGGGTATAGGAAAAGCGTCAGGGTGCACCGGAACCTCTAGGAACTTGTCCATCTTGCATAATTTTTCTGGAATGACCAGGTTGTCACAATCATCCAGAGTAGATAACACCTCCTTAAGCAGTGTGCGGAGATGCTCTAATTTAAATTTAAATGTCACAACATCAGGTTCTGCTTGTTGAGAAATTTTACCTGAATCTGAAATTTCCCCATCCGACAAAACCTCCCTCATGACCCCTTCAGATTGGTGTGAGGGTATGACAGAGCAATTATCATCAGCGCCCTCCTGCTCTACAGTGTTTAAAACAGAGCAATCGCGCTTTCTCTGATATGCAGGCATTTTGGATAAAATATTTGCTATGGAGTTATCCATTACTGCCGTTAATTGTTGCATAGTAATAAGCATTGGCGCACTAGAAGTACTAGGGGCCTCCTGCGTGGGCAAAACTGGTGTAGACGCAGAAGGAGATGATGTAGAACTATGTCTACTCCCTTCATCTGATGAATCATCTTGGGCAACTTTACTATCTGTGGCAATACTGTCCTTACTTTGTTTGGACGCTATGGCACAATTATCACACAGTTTTGAAGGGGGACACACATTGATCTTCAAACATATAGAACATAGCTTATCTGAAGGTGCAGACATGTTAAACAGGCTTAAACTTGTCAAAAAAGTACAAAAACCGTTTTAAAACAAAACCGTTACTGTCTCTTTAAATTTTAAACAGTGCACACTTTATTACTGAATATGTGAAAAAGTATGAAGGAATTGTTCAAAATTTACCAAATTTTCACCACAGTGTCTTAAAGCATTCAAAGTATTGCACACCATTTTTCAGAGCTTTAACCCTTAAAATAAAGAAACCGGAGCCGGTTACAGTTTTAACCCCTCTACAGTCCCAGCTACAGCCTTTGCTGTGACTTTACCAAACCCAGGGGGGAATACGATACCAGATGAAGCCTTCTAGGAACTTTTCCAACTACTTTCAGATCCTCACACATGCATCTGCATGTCTTGCTCTCAAAAGTAACTGCGCATTAATGGCGCGAAAATGAGGCTCAGCCTACAACTGGGAAGGCCCTTCCTGACTGGAAAGGTGTCTAACACAGTGCCTGACGTTAAAAAACGTTCCCCAAGCTTATAAGTGTGAATTACAAGCATAAACATGTATAAAATGCCCAAATAAAGCAATCGATTTTGCCCATAAAAGTGTCTACCAGTTTTATAGCCCATATTAAGCCCTTTATTCTGTTTGAGACTAAGAAAATGGCTTACCGGTCCCCATGAGGGGAAATGACAGCCTTCCAGCATTACACAGTCTTGTTAGAAATATGGCTAGTCATACCTTAAGCAGAAAAGTCTGCTAACTGTTTCCCCCAACTGAAGTTACTTCATCTCAACAGTCCTATGTGGAAACAGCAAACGATTTTAGTTAGTCTGCTAAAATCATCTTCCTCTCACAAACAGAACTCTTCATCTTTTTCTGTTTCAGAGTAAATAGTACATACCAGCACTATTTTAAAATAACAAACTCTTGATAGTAGAATTAAAAAACTACAACTAAACACCACATACTCTTAACCATCTCCGTGGAGATGTTGCCTGTGCAACGGCAAAGAGAATGACTGGGGTGGGCGGAGCCTAGGAGGGACTATATGGACAGCTTTGCTGGGACTCTTTGCCATTTCCTGTTGGGGAAGAGATATTTCCCACAAGTAAGGATGACGCCGTGGACCGGACACACCAATGTTGGAGAAATCCAGTATAAAACTGTTTAAAAACTTGCTTAAAAGCTCTCAGTTTAGCTCTGTTGAAAAGGTAGCTGGAAAGCCCACTGCAAGTGGGAAATAAGACACTCCCCCCCCCCCCTTCTTTTGCATATGAAAAGACCCTTCACACAAACAGGAGCAAGCTGGAGTAGGTAGCTGACGGTTTTCACATAAAACTTTGGGGCTTGGTTAGGAGTCTGAAAATCAGAGCAATGTTATTTAAAAATAAGCAAAACTATACATTTAAAAAAAAAAAAAAAACTTTATGGGCTATATAAATAGATCATCTACAAAACATTTATGCTAAGAAAAAATGAGTGTATAATGTCCCTTTAAACAATTTATATTATGTTTAATGTCCCTTTAACTCATGCTCGTTAGAGAGTGATTACTAGTAAAGCGCTTGTGTCTTCTTGCAGGATGGATGACTCCTATTGCCTCTCTGCACTGAGGACACCATTCTACCCTTTACACAGCCCTGGATCCCTCCCTTCGCTCCATCCCTCTGCTATGCACCTTCATCTGCCAGGGGTCCGGTACCCTACAGAGCTCACACATTCATCACTGTCTGCCCTACAGTCAGAGCGAATGTCTAGCCTTACAGCCGAAAGGTAAGTGGTCTTCAGGCTGATTGCTTGTGGGAAATAATCTGTCTATGTTCACAAAGAAATGGTTGTCTTCATGTGGCATTTGAGTATGTGAATTGCCTTGTTTTTCTTGCAGGGCTACCAAGCAAAGTTAGAAGGGTTATTTATTCAAACAAAATAGGAAGGCATATGGCTCATGCTTGCACAAGTAACTCAAACTTTCATATACACAAATGATGAAGTGCACCTTGTGTGTACCTACATATGCTACATTTTATATAAGCAGCTTTGGGTGGGTATGTAGTTCTTGAGCTATAAAATACGTTTGTGGGTCAGACACAAATGTGGATGAAATGTAGCGCCATTTTAGGAAGGGGGTGGTGTGAAACACTAGGCTTTGGACAATGGACAACCCAGCTTAAAGGGATAGTCTACTTGAAAAGTTTTGTTTAAAAAGATAGATAATCCCTTTATTGCCCATTCTCCAGTTTTGCACAACCATCTCGGTTATATTAACACACTTTTTACCTCTGTGATTACCTGCATACTGCTCCTTATCTCAGTGCTTTTTAGAAACTTGCATTTTAGACAATCAGTGCTGACTCAAAAATAACTCCCATGGGAGTGAGCACAATGTTATCTTTATGGCAAACAAAAAACTAGCACTGTCTAACTGTGAAAAGCTAATAAAATCAGATAAGAGGCAGCAGCCTGCAAGGGCTTAGAAACGGGCAGTTAGAGGCTATAAAGTATATTAATATAACAATGTTGGTTGTGCAAAGCTGGGGAATGGATAGTAAAGGCTTTATCTATCAATTTAAACAATACAAAAATTCCTTTAATGTTCATACCTTTTGGCTATTGCAATGAAGAATAAACATATTTTTTTTTATGTTGATTAGGCATTATAATAATAATAATATTTGATCGATCACATACTACAAACACATATTGCACAAATAATCACACTTAGGTTGGAGGCACAATGTAAATAAAGTCACACAGAGGCATGTCATTTATGTATTGGGAATAGGTACAACTATACAAGTTAATACAAGAAGAAATAAGCACCCTCTTAAATATAAGGAAACACCAATATTACGTATCTAGCTTATCTACATTTAAGTTCAGTGATGGAACCCTTTGGGGATGAGAGTATAATCATAAGTCATATGGTATCCACGCTGGCCTCACGTCATACGTGACGTCACCGAGGTGGGAGGGGAATCAGCCTCCTGAACACATAAATAGCCAATGTTAGCGCGACGCGCGCACACACCCCCCTTTGAGAAAGCCGTGAGAACGGCGAAACATGTTAGGGAACTGGTGAGGAGTCAGGGAGCTCCTGTGTTTGTTAGGGCTTACTCGTAGTAGAGATATTAATCTGATACTCATTACTTTTGGCGGTTCAGAACCGTTTAATTGATACTTAGTTGTGTATGATGTACTCAGCCTAGACCTACTTTAGAGCCTCTGGGTGCTTGATAAACCACCGAGATTAGTTTGGTCGCCTTAACTGTGTACAGCCTTTGAGCCACAATTACTTAGGAGGGTATTCGCAGGTGGTGACTACCTAGGGGTGAACTTTCAGTTACAAGTATCAACAAAGACTGCTGGTAGATATAACACCAACTATAGGCAGACAGAATATGGAGTGAATTGAAATCAATACTGAAAGATAGAAACACTGATATTTAACGCTCTTGATATTCACTAACTCCTTTCTGCCTGCACCTACCAATACATAGATACTAACGGTTTGCGCTATATTTTAGTTAACCGAAACTGAATTGTATAATAGCAAGGATTCGAGTGTCATCCTATATGTGACTGCTCTGATTGCACCGCATACTACCAGAGCTTATCACAGGTGTGGGAAAGCAATTTTGCTACAGCTGCTAATAACCAAAGTATACTAATCTCAGACATAAAAAACAGCAGCAATACAAATATACACACCATTTAGGGTGTTCCATTATAATATAACTTTTGATACCTAACTATTTAACTCAATCCTTGTTCTAAACCAATAGCCACCTATGTTTACCCTCATTCAATGACCAATTTCCTATCCTTACTGAAAGGTGGGTTCCTTCAAGTGAAAAACGAATAGTAACAAACCACAATATTGCACTCAAGGTGGTTAATAAAAGGTTTTCACCCAGGATAGCTCTAAAACAATATGTTGAGATTATAAACTAATTTAATCGATGTATTAGATATCTACTCAAATAAATACTATTTGTGATCTGATTTAATACTTGCCAGCAGGTAACTTGATACCCAAGTATGCACCAAGCACACTGATTGTACAATCATATATTATCATAGAAATGCATTCATAATTCAGAAGTGGCTCTGATCTCATATGTGAGCACTTCTGAAACATACAAGAATCTAAGAACACCACTATTAATATTGGGTCACACGATTGCCCATCAGAGGAGTACACCTTATCTTTAACTGTGGTGACATCTGATAATACTCCACTGAAAGAGTGTTCATTTTCATCCAGAATGTGAAATATCCACATTCAAGTATCGCTACCTAGAGCTTAATTCCTTATTCTGGTATAATCTCTCATTTAGGTATTAATTTCAGTATCTCAACACTCTACTATGAGTTTTTCAATTTTAACCTGCACATCCCTAGATTTTAACTCTGTTTTTATGTGTTAAAAATTAAAAGTTATATTTTATTTAACCCAATGAGATCTCTCTAACCATTTGTTGCCTATGTTACATCTAGTTTAATTTTCGTCACATATGCCTACTAGGAGTGCTATGAGTGTATTCTGAGATGGGTCTTTAACCCTTCGCTTGTGTTGATTAAATTAATACACAGCACCACGTACCCCAATCAATAGCCAAGGAGCTACTGAATATAATGAGGGTGTAGGCAGTCTAATTTAATAGGTAGTGCCACTGAACCTCTCCTTCTTGCTATATTTTTTTTTATGTTAATGCCGCTTCAGGACTAATTGTTGACCTTCTAGCTTATTCCTTTTTCATGTAGACTCATAACTATTGGGACGGTAACTATTCAGCTTTTTGGGTGATAAGGTCTCAGCTGAGCTCTCTCTTTTGTGCTCATTGTGCTTCTAGGCTCCAACTGGATGAAGAGCTGCGGCAAAGAGAGAAAGAAAGGGAGCGAGAACGAGAAAAAGAGCGAGAAGCGGATCGAGAAAGAGAGAAGGAGCGAGAAAGAGAGAGGGAGAGAGAAAAAAAAGAAATGGAAAGGGAGAAGGAGAGGGAGAGAGAGCGTGAGCGAGAGCTGGAGAGACAAAGAGAGAGGACAAGAGAAAAAGAGGCCAGCTTAGCCAAAAGCCTCGAGAACCAATATATAGCAGAGACAGACGTTCATCCCCTGAGGGGTCACCAGGAAGAACGAGTGAAACCCACAGAACAACCCCTTCCAAACAGGCCAGGTAATTCATTTTTATTGTTTTGTACAGAGTAAATACATTTTTATGACTTGTATATGTAGCTAACTATATTTGCATTGCTGGTGTAAAATAATGTTTTGATGAACTGGTCTATTACTGTACTGATATTCAATGTTACCCTGTGCCACCAAAACAAGCATTTGTATTTATTTACACTTAAAGGGGCATAAAGGTCAGTCTGGATTTTTACAATTGAGAGGTTGCATCTTAAAAATCTGCATTATACATCAAATTTATCTTTTCTAAGTTTTTTTTTCTAAAATTTACATTAGAATTATTTTTAAACGGTTCAGTGAGAATTTCTCCTATACAGTTGTAGGGGTATAGCACTCTTTTTTTTGTTACTCATTTTTCTATGAGTCTCCTTAGTGCTATATTGCCCCCCTAACAGGTGCTTGTTGATTACAAAAATATTTGTCACCTATAGGTACTTACCATTAGTACTATTTTATCTTCTATCGTGTTACTACAGTATTCAAACCAATTGCTCCACAGTCTTAATCTTGTTCTTAAAGTTTTGCAGCATGTTCAGTTTGAATCTATGCATTCCCCCGATATTAAGTTCTTTTCCTGGTAAGTGTTATTTTTATTAACAATCTTTTCTGCCTGTAGAGTTTCTGAGTTGTCGGCTCTCCAGTGTGATCCTCCTTATCTGATTTTTCATCAGGATAAGGCGGTTTTGCAAACTAAGACAGGTTTCCTGTCTAAAGTAGTTTCGACTGACAACATAAATCAGGAGATTGTGGTGCCCTCTTTATGTCCTAATCCCCACTCTTCTAAGGAGAGGTTGTTGCATAATCTATATGTGGTCAGGGCTTTAAAGTTTTACCTTCATGCTGCTAAGGATTTTCGCCAGTTGCAGACCTTGTTTGATCTTACTCTGGTAAGTGCAAGGGTCAAAAGGCTACTGCTCTTGGCTGAGGAATCTTATTCGGATGACTTACATAGAGACAGGTCTTCAGCCACCGGCTCATTTCACTCTTTCGGTATCTATGTCTTGGGCCTTCAAGAATGAGGCTTCGGTAGGTCAGATCTGAAAAGCTGCTACCTGGTCTTCTTTTCATACGTCAACTAAATGTTATCAGTTCAATGTTTTTGCCACTGCTGAGGCTTCTTTTGGCAGAAAGATTCTTCAGGCTGTAGTGTCTAGTAATTAAGTAACTGTCTTGCCTATTAAACCCCTTTTTTCTTTATAAACAGAAAGAATCTACAGCTGCATTCATTACTTTTGGGAATTCAGAATCTGGCCACCAGGAGGAGGCAAAGATACCCCAGCCAAAGGCTTAAATACCTCTCCCACTTCCCCCATCCCCCAGTCATTCTCTGCCTTTCGTCCCAGGAGGTTGGCAGAGAAGTGTCAAAAGTTTTTTCGATAGTCTCTTATGGAGGGTAGTACTCTTCGGAATGGGACTGGAGTTTTAAGTAGTCCTGTCAGCCTTTCAGTGAGAGCATGGATGAAAGTTAGAGTCTGGAGATGCAGGAAGATTCTTTCTGCAAACCCATCCCGACTTAAATTAACAGCTCCACCAGCAATCCGCCTTGATGAGTTTCTCTGCCTGCTTTTTTCTCTCAAGTCTATGGCAGAAGCGACGCTACTATCTGTCACACTTGAAGGGCCGTGTTCCGGTAAGATCGTTTCATTTTACTTTCATCATGGATGTCTTGTAATTACAAATGTTTATCCGAGAGGCTGCAACCTCGCGGGAATAACTTAAACACAGGGTCTTAGTGAGGCTTTTTTTTGTATCTTGGAATCAAGGGTTAATATCTCCTGAGGGGGGGTTATTGAACAAGGTTTTTTTAATCATGTTTGTTATGTGATTCTGTCTTTTTTTTTTTGGAGACGGATGTCTCTGATTCTACTTCTTGCAAAGAATATTAATTGGCCCGTGTGATACATGTCCATCAGTTATGTTCCGAATGCCGTTTTAGAGTGCTCCATTCCTACAGAGCACCACAATTAGGGAACGACATCCCACACACTTTCAAACCTTCCCCAAGTTTAAAATCCTTTGAGAGATCTCTCTCTTCATATCTCAAAACAGAATCATGGTGGATTATATATTTCCTACCTGTTCTATGTAACATTTTGCATATATTATGTATTATATTGTTTCTGTATTTTATTTGTACCCTATTGTAACAATGCAATGTTTTGTGGACCCAGGACATACTAGAAAACGAGAGAAATCTCAATGTATCCTTCCTGGTAAAATATTTTATAAATAAATAAATAATTCCTCGGAATCAGGGAACCAAGGGCCCGCTGAGCCATCCTCCTCTGGGGATTCTGCTTCCCGCGAGGCGCGTTCCCTACAACCAACTATTACTATGCATGCAGGTAACCCAAACGTGGCTTCTCCTTCTCTGGAGGGTGGCCTATTTCCTCCAGAGATTACGACACGGTTTTGCATGACTATATCCTTGGCGCTGGTGCATTTACATCTCCCAGGAGTGTTTTAAGATATTGTCCATGTTCTGTTAACCAGGGCTCGTCAGGCGTGGGATCGCCTGGTCCAGTTCAGCCCTCTGGGGGAGTGACTGTCCTTGAGGCTTCAGGGGTCAACCTTCGGGGCCAGGGTCTTCGTTTACCCCGGTGGAGGTAAGCTATGCCTTTCGCTATAGACTGGTGCGCCTTCGTGTTCTACTGAGGCACTTTTTGTTGTTACTGGAGAATCCCACTCTTAACGAGGTGGTGGATCATGAGTCTTCCGATGTGAATGGCATGCATAAGGGGATGAAGTAATCTTCTTATAGTCTTGTTTCATAAATATTTTTTCAGTTCTGAGCTTGGAAGACTCGGTTTCCTGTTGGGTTGGTCTTCCTGGCCGATAACCTAAGGGTTGCCTTATCTTTTATTTTAATCCGGTTAGGATGGATTTTATTTGGTTTAAAGCTCATGTTTGTTATAATATTTCCTTTGGGAATTTTTCTTCTCTGGAATCGATACTCACGATTTTGTGATTGCACTGTTTACTTTCATAAAAGTTTGTTCATGAGGACGTGTTTAGTCCTATGTTTGTCTGTTGTTTATCTCTCCCTCTTAGGGGGTGAATTGTGTGGCCTTGTCAATTGGGCCCATGGTTTCAAGCCGGTCTTGAATGGGTACAAATCCTTTTGTTTTAAGGCCTATTTCAGACACATGCTGTCTGCTATGCCTGGCTGGTCCAGTTATGGCGCTGAGTGGTTCCCACTATTTTTTGTTTTAGTTTACACATTTCAGCTGGCATTCCGAGAGGATTTGATGGTCCGTGGTTTGTCTAGGGGCATGGAGAATCGTGTTTGGTCCTCATTAGCCTTTCAGTCTAGTGGCCGGGACTACGTTAAGAGCTGCTACGTCATACTCTGTTGGTTCTAATTCGGCTTCCAGAGTGTTCCTTCCCGTTGTGGGTAGAAGTGAAGCTTTTAGGTCCTTCGTGCAGCCAGTTCCTGGCGGTCTTGCCTTTCAAGTTGTGTTTTGTTTTTTGTTTTGTTTTTTTTTGGGGGGGGGGGGCTTACTCCCTCTTAACCTTGTGCTCCCTGGAGATGTTGTTCGTTTTAAGAAAATCTCTGGGTTCCAGTTCTAGGGTCTTTATAGCAGCTTTTTATGGTTTTATGATCCTGTAGACTGGTTCAGAACGACCCAGTTTCCAATGGGGACTGGTTTGTCATTAAGAGTTTTTCACTGTTGTATCATCAGTGGTGATCTGGATGATCTTCATTCAGTCTTCGACTGATTAGCCTATGGTTTTCAAGTCCTTGTGGACATGCGTGCCATTTCTCTCTGGGCCCTCCCCTTTGGGGGTGCAGATTGTCTCCTTCAGTAGTGGGGTCTCCTTCTCTGAAGTCATCCAGCGCTGGTGGTCCATTAGATGGCTTTGTCACCTTGCAACCAGAGGTTTGGGAGTTTGAATCTAGCTGCAGCTGATTTTCCCTTCACTTTGCATGACAATTTTTTCATTGGGGTCCTGCCTTGGGGCAGGAGGAGTCACGCAGGCCATTGTGGTCTAGTGGTTAGCCGTGCAGTCTAGGAAGCGCAACTCTGAGAGTTTGAGTACTGCTTTGGGTGCTGCATCTTCTGTTCAAGTGCAACTATCAAAGTTATCTCTTTAGGCCTTTTGTTGGCGCACAAGTTAGCGTGACATACTCATACTTAGAAGGTCGTGTATTCGGGCCTCTCTTAAGCTCTTGTTTACGCTCTTGTTTTCGGAGCGAGTGCCTTTTATTTAGGAGGCAGCAGTCTGCGGCTCTGTGGCTTGTTCGACCAGCTATTGGAGAGTAGACTCTGCCTGTCAAGGAGAGTTGTGCCAGATTTTTTAAAGATCTTTTTTTTCACTTTTCTACTTACCACAGTCCTCGGGGGTTCTCTTGGAAGTGTCTTATGTTTGAAGGAGCGAAAGGGTTGGCACCCAAGCTCTGTTGGGGTGGGTAATTTCCCACTTCTTCCATTCCCTGGGGGGCTTGGGGTTGTTTTGTCTCCCCTGTCTATTAGACATGCCTGTCGCTTGAGCTAGTCCGGTGTGGGAGTAACATTGAGATCTGTTGCTCTGCAAATTTTGCCCTTGGGTTATCAAGGTTGATGAGCCTTCCTTGAGGGGCTCTGCTTCTTTTCCACGGTTAGGATTTTGTGGAAAGGACTGGCGGCATCCAATGGTTAGCTGGATGCCTAGCAAGCTGTTGGTTAGGGTTTTGGCCTAACTTCATCTTCTTCTGCCTGCATATATTCAAAATTCTAGATTCATCTTCGGATGACAGCAGTGTGCAGTGTTCTGACTCTTCAGGTGTTTGCCGTCAGGGGTTTCCCTATCTGAGTTGCTGCACAAGGTTTACGGTTTTTGGCTTTCTAAACTGTCTTTAACGGTTTCTGGGGTTTTTGCCTTCAGTTACCTTCTTGGGTACGGATGCACTTTGTTTGGGAAGATTCTCTTCTCTGGGTCTTGATTCCCTGGATTTTGAGCAATCTAGGGTTGGTCATGGCCTCCCTTGTTCTACGAGACCGGTTTGATTTCGGTTGGTTTGGCCTTCTGTGTTTTCACCCGGCGTTCTTTGGGGATCATTTGGACCCGATTTCTGGTTTTATTTGTGCCCTATTGGGTTCTCTGGAATCCTTGATGGATGTCTTCTCCGTGTCCTTTCTCCTTTGCGGAGAATACGGCTGTTTGTTCCTTTTCTCTGATGAATGGGGCTTGTTGTTTGGAGACCGACTGTCGTGTGACGGTGTCTCCTGGAGGCTGTTGGCTCAGTTGAGTCTAGTTCCTGCGGTCTCTAGCAGGGCTTATGGACTATCTGCGGGTCAGTGTCCTTGGGCCTTTTCCTTTTTTCAAGGTTTTTTTCTCGGTTTCAGACTAAGCTGGGTTTCTGGAGTAGGGTTTTAGGCCTGGTGCCCTCAGAATAGGCGGCCTTTTGTACCCTACCGTTTTAGCATTGTGTCCTCTATAATGAATGCAGCTGTGGACTCTTTCTGTTTATGAAGAAAAATATAAATTATGCTTACCTGATAATTTCTTTTTTTACTGTTCCTTGTTTCTCGGTATAATGACTGGGGGAAGTGGGAAGAGGTATTTAAAGGGACAGTTTACCCAAAAAATTTCTTCTTTTTAAATTGTTCCCAATGATCCATTTTACCTGCTGGAGTGTATTAAATTGTTTACAAGTAGCTCCTTTACCCCTATTTTGTTCTTTAAAATAGCTGATTTACCCTGTAGTTTCCCAACCTATACTGAAAGTTTTGATACTGGAGTCTCAGCTATTGAATAGCCACAGCCAGCAGAAGAAATTACACTCACAGTGGGTACAGGATAGTAAAGTAATAAAATTATAATTTTCCATTGTTCTCTCTATGTATTGAGCTTTAGTTTTCCAGACAAATATAAGATAAGGAAACAAGTGTGTGTACACAAAGTGATAACATAATGAGATATATTATTACCTGAAGCTCAACCCATTGTAATAGGCTATGGTTCAAAAGCACAAAACCAGCTACTTCATATACACAAATAAACCTAAAAATGCAATTTATCATAAATTTTATACTCTGCTACTGGTATAACAAGTCATTGAAAATACATTAATATGAAAACAATTTTACAGTGTACTGTCCCTTTAAGCTTTTGGCTGGGGTGTCTTTGCCTCCTCCTGGTGGTCAGGTTCTGAATTCCTTTCCCAGTAAGTAATGAATGCAGCTGTGGACTCTTTCCGTCTGAAGAAAAGTAAATGATCAGGTAAGCATAATTTATGTTTTGCTGGTAGACTCCACAGCTTGGGTATAGTTTCCCATTTGCAAGAATAGGATTTTGTGTACTCTCACTACCTTTAGAAATAAAATAACATTTATTCTTACCTGATAAATTGTATTTTTTTTCTTGGTAGTTAGAGGCCAGAAAACCCGCCCTGTTTTCTGTTGGCGGCAGTTCCAGTTTGCACCTGTTACCCCTTCTATCTCACTTGCTTTTCTCTATCCTTGGATATGAACTACTGGGAGGGGAGGAGAAGTAAGAGGGCTAGTTAAATACTCTGGTTGGGGTGTCTTTGCCTCCTCATGGTGGCCAGATGATGTAATTCCCATTTGTAAGAATAGGATTTCGTGGACTCTCTACCAAGAAAGAAAATAATTTATCAGGTAACAATACAGTTTATTTTCCACTGCCCTACAAAACTACCCCTTAATCCCACAATGAGGCTGTATGCACATACCGGTCAAAACAAACAGCAAGTATTCAGCGCTTCCCAAGTTAGAGTCTAAGAATGACAGTCCAAGTCAGATGAAATGCAAATGTAGATGGTAAATGTAAAAAATGAAAAATGAGTCATAAGATGGTATGATATGAAATGTTCTCAATGGAGATGGTACAGTACCGTGTCAATTTGTATCCAGATGATCGTTTCAAGTTCACAAATATATGAGAAATCAGTAAAATGTTACCATATGCTTTTTTTGAATCCTGTAGCGCTGTTTCACATATCAAATCTTGCCTGAAGTATGGGAAAAGGAGCAGCTGTTCTTACAAGGAAACTTCCATGTCAGAGAGACCCAAGTAGAAAAAACTGAAAAAGGCAAAGACAGCGCATCCCATCTAAGAGTAAAAGTTTATTTAAACAAAAGTAGCGCTTGCTAAAAACACACTTACAAAATAGAAATGATGATCAAGCATTCAAATAAATATAACCGCTCTGAGCCCAGCTACAAGTATGTTACCAGACCGGACTTGGAGAAAGATGTTAGGGCCGCAAACGAGGTAGGCACCGTATTCACTCGTGGGCTCTCCTTGTCAGGATGTAACAGGTCGTATGCGTGCGTGACGTCAGAGCGTTGATGACCTCAACGTGTTTCGTCCTATAACGTTAGGACTTTCTCAAGAGGATGTCTATTGGGAGTTGACGGTGACACACACATATAGCTGGAGTTTGTATCTGATTGGCTACTACTATATTTCACTTTTTAATTCAGGTTGCGGTATTCACGGCTATATGTGAGTGCGCCCGAGCGAGTCCCAGTCATGCTGACACTGAACAGAAGATGTAGCACAAATATATATGCACACATGTTCTCAAAAAAATCTGCATAAAATTAATAACTATAATCAAAATGCCATAATAAGTTCATAAAAAACTTGTCAGATACATATGTCACATAAAACCAAAAAATAAAAACACATAAACTAACATTCAATGTTTACAAATATAAAAGCTAAAAACATATCAAATTGTTGGGACTGTACAGTATAAAACTCATATAAAACAATTTTCAATTCTTAATTTCGAATCTGCACAGAGGAAAATACATAATTTTCTTAAAAATGTATTAAAACAATTCTTATGTATATATATAAAAAAAAATATATTTTTACAGAAGCAATGGGGAATGATTTTTAAAACGTATATAAAAAACGAATTACTTATAAGAAATGTTTTTACATGAAAGCATTCATGTCTAGGTCTATGTTTAATCCATTAGGTGTGAGTGTATTTAGTTCATGAATCCAGAAAGTCTATTTACATGTTTACTTGGTGGTACCCCCTCAATAATTTTTACTTTGAGGCTATCTGGATTGGACCTATGGTGAATTTTAAAATGATGAGATACACTATGTGTCTCAAGCTCATGTGTAATATTGTATTTGTGTTCACTGAACCGTTTTCTCATAGTTCTTTTGGTGCGCCTAATGTAGATCAAATTACAGTTACAGCTAAGCATATACACAATGTATGTGGAACTACATGTGTATCTGTTTTTAATAGCATATTTTTTCTCATTAAGGGAATCCTGGAAATAATCCTGTGTGCAAATATGGGAACACATTCCACATCTGGCTACTCCACACCTTCTAGTGCCTTTAGAACTGCCTAGCCAGTTGCTACTCATATTATTAGTTGATTTCTGAGTAGCAGATCTGAGTTTTGAGGGTGCAAGAATATTTTTAAGGTCCCTATTTTTCTTATAGGTGAAGATGGGTCTATTAGGAAGGGAATTGCCTAAAATGGGATCAGCTTTAAGGATATCGCAATGGGAATTGATTATTTTTTCTATTGCTTTACTACCTTGATTAAATGTGGTGATAAATCTAATATTATCATCCATATTTTTGTTTCTTATTACAGGTTCAAGCATTTTCAATCTGTTCATATTTTCTACTTTTCTTTTAGCTTTCTCTAAAAGTTCAGGGCCGTACCCTTTCTCCTTGAATCTCTCATCTAAAATATGAACTTCCCTCTTGAAATCCGATTGTATTGTACAGTTTCTTTTAACCCGTTGGTACTGTCCTAAGGGTATATTCTGTTTCCACCTTGCAAGATGCCCGCTATTGGCATTCAAAACCCCATTTTTATCAGTGGCTTTTCTAAAATTCTTGACCGCTACTTTATTATTGGCTGATTTAAAAAGTGTAAGATCTAGAAAATCAATTTGTTCCTTTTGTATATTGTGAGTGAACTTTAAATTGAAATTATTGTTGTTAATGTGTTCTATAAAGCAATTAACCCCTGACTCGTCTCCTTTCCAGATGATGATTACATCATCAATGTAGCGATGGTAATGAATGATGTTATTGTGGAAGGGGTTATTATGCCAAATATAATCTGACTCAAATTTTCCCATGTATATATTAGCGAATGAGGGCGCGAAGGTGGTACCCATCGCCGTACCCTGGGTTTGTAAATAAAAAATTCAAATTCGAAATAGTTGTGATCTAGTATGAATTTGATACATAACAGTAAAAATTCAAGTTGTTCAAGCATCATATCGCCTGCCATGAGACTGTCCTCTATAGCCCGCAGCCCCAAATGATGAGGGATGCAGGTATAGAGAGGGCAGTCACATCACAAGTGAGCCGGTGCAAGTTTAGATCATCTGCTCATGTGCACAGCCCCGGCAACTTTGTCTGTCGCACTGAACAGACCCTAGCATGTGATACTGAATAGGTGTTCTGCAGCATGGCCTTGAACTGAAAATAACCTTAAGGACTCTGCCTTTTCCTAGGAGCGAGGCAATCCGTTCCATGCTTTTTAGACAGCTTGGTGATCAGTGTGAACAGACACAACATTATTGCACTTATTCTACAACTAAAGGGACAGTCCAGTCAAAATTAAACATTCATGAGTCAGATAGGGCATGCAATTTTATCAAATTTGCGTTGTTCTCTTGGTATTGTTTGTTTAAAGATAAACCTAGGTAGCCTTTTATGATAATTTCTAAGCCCTTAAAGGCCGCCTCTTTTCTCAGTGCATTTGGACAGTTTTTCATAGCTAGACAGCGCTAGTTTATGTGTGCCATAGATAACATTGCGCTCACTTCTCTGGAATTACCTAGGAGTAAGCACTGATTGACTAAAATGCAAGCCTGTCAAAAGAACTGAAATTTGGGGGCAGTCTGCAGGAGCTTAAAGGGACAGTCTAGGCCAAAATAAACTTTCATGGTTCAGATAGAGCATGTAATTTTAAACAATTTTCCAATTTACTTTTATCACTAATTTTGCTTTGTTCTCTTGGTATTCTTAGTTGAAAGTTTAACCTAGGAGGTTCATATGCTAATTTCTTAGACCTTGAAGGCCACCTCTTTTCAGAATGCATTTTAACAGTTTTTCACCACTAGAGGTTGTTAGTTCACGTATTTCCTATAGATAACACTGGGCTTGTGCACGTGAAGTTATCTGGGAGCAGGCACTGATTGACTAAACTGCAAGTCTGTCAAAAAGAACTGAAATAAAGAGGCAGTTTGCAGAGGCTTAGATACAAGATAATCACAGAGGTAAAAAGTATATTAATATAACTGTATTGGTTATGCAAAACTGGGGACTGGGTAATAAAGGGATTATCTATATTTTAAAACAATAAAAATTCTGGTGTAGACTGTCCCTTTAAATACAAGGTAATCACACAGAAGTAAAAAAAAGTATATTAATATAACTGTATTGCTTATGCAAAACTGGGGACTGGGTAATAAAGGGATTATCTATCTTTTTAAACTATAAAAATTCTGAAGAAGACTGTCCCTTTAACAGGACATAAAACATGGTTTTGCATGGTAAGGCAGAATAAATAATTGTTTCAAATATATATTATTTATTAATGATTTAAAAGACGCTATCGAAAGCAATAATGCTGAATAATAATAAAGATTCTCTTGTAGTTTTGTGAGCATTCTGGGGTCTTTTTGTGTAATATATACGTTTTTGCTCTCTGTACTGTATATGCTCAATAAAAAAAAAAAAAGTTAAAATGAGTTGTGCTATAGGGCAGAACATTGGTTAAACCAGGAGCTTTGTTGTTTAATTCATGTCTATTTAAACAAATATATATGGCGACCTGTGTTTGGAATGTAATCATTTTATTAAAGTGCATGAATGTGCATAGCTGGAAATATTCATTGGATAACGCCCTGCATTGTGTTGGACAGATTTATTGAATGTCTGTTAGTTTTTAATTTGTAGCATTTTGTTTTCTTTTAGACAAACTGAAAGAAGCATCTCTTCAAGCCCCGAAGCCTGTGCAGCAGCATCCAGTTCACCACTCCCCAGCCAGCCATCATTCAGTCCCAAGCCTCATTTCCAACCATGCCGCCTTCCCTCCTCCTGGTAGCTCAGCAGCAGCTGCTATGCTGGCACAGAGAACGCAGGAGGAAGAAAAGTGGTTAGCGAGGCAGCGGCGTCTCAGGCAGGAGAAGGAGGATCGTCAGTACCAAGTTTCTGAATTTCGGCAGCAAGTACTGGAACAGCAGTTAGACATTGGGGGTCGTCCTATTAACCAACCCGAGCCTGAAAACAGGCCAGAAAACCTCAGGTGAGCCGCAGGAATACAAATATTTTGCACACGGTATGGTTAGGAAGTAATTATATAAAAGCTGTCTCATTAAATTCATCATCAAATGAATTGGTTTTGCTCAACTGATGTTTACAGATTCATTATTTATTAAATAATTTTCAGCATATATAATGTTACTCTTAAGCAATGTTTTATTGCTCAAAAAATGCCCCCTCCCCCATAGCCAATAGCCAACCAGGAATGTGTTCTAAAGGAAACATCTTGTCTTACCATTATTATTGATCCTCTAACAGTCTATTGTCGCAAGTCATTACTGAGAGTGAATATTCAGCGAACTGTTGCACTTGCTAAAGGAATACAGTAGTCAAAAAACAGTCTATCCTCCAAATGAAAGGGACACATTTAAATGTTACACTTTTCAGGCAAACAAATGAACTAAAAAGTTCTTTGCATTTAAAAAATATATCCATGTAAATTATTTTCTGCTAATGCACATTGGCAATAATTACCTAATAGGAACAAATGTTTATAGTAGCAACAGCCAATGAGGATTAGCAGGAAGTATCTATCAGCAAATGAAGATTAATAGTGAGTACATAACTGGCTCTGCTAGTTTATGAGCAAGATATCCATTTAAAATTGTTCTTTTGGAAGCTTTCTAATCCTGTCTTTTGTCATAGGGTTATATCTAGCCGGAATGAGAGCAGCGTCCGAGAGTCAATACAGCATTTTGGAGCTCCTCCGCCACTCATATCCCCTAAGCCCCAGCAGCACTCTACTCCCACCTCACTCTGGAACCCTGTGTCACTTATGGAGAGCTCTACAGAGCCGCGGCGCACTCTGGAACCCCACCTAGTTCATAATCACACTGCACCTATTTATGAGCATAGCAGGCAGACATTAACCTCTGTGAAAGTGGAGCATACTTATAACTTTGAGAAGCAGCAGCAAGAAGATGAAGAGGTATCCAGGAGAAGGGAATTCATGGAGAAATACCAGCCCCTCAGGGAATCCTCCAGCTTTGAACACTCTAGTTACTCCCATGCTCCATTCCTAGCAGAGCTGGAGAAATCCACCCAGACTTTTCTGAACCAGCAGAGAAGCTCTCTACAGCAGGCAGGCCAGACAGCAGAGATCAGCTTATTGCATAAGCCAAGCACATCATATCGTTCACAGCCATCAAGGACTCGAGACCCTATGTTTGTGTATGATGAATTTCTACAGCAGCACCGTAGATTGGTCAGCAAGCTGGATCTAGAGGAGCGGAGGAGGAAAGAGGCAAGAGAGAAAGGTAAGATCTTGGAAGATGTGTAGGGTTCAAATTTAAAATATAGGTTACAGACTTCATCACTGTCTATTATGCCTACCTAGTTCACAAAGGAACTCCAAGCTGCCACTATTGGCTAGATATAAAATTGCAGTTGTGTCCAAACTAGTTAAATACCAACATTTCCATTTTTGAGTATGAAAAAGGTTTCAGGTTACGTCTGTTATAAACTAAAACAATATTGTGGCTATTACTTTCTAACTGACATGTGATAAAGTTAAGGCAATAGTGAATGATAATCTAGCTTGATCAGACATGACCAACAATAATGGTAACTGCTGCCCTTGTATAGTTATAGGTAACATATCTGGATTTTCATATTTTTTATTTATTTTAAAGGACCAGTAACTACAGTAGATTTGCTTAATCAACAAATACATGATAAAAAGACAATGCAATAGCACTTAGTCTGAACTTTAAATGAGTACCACATTTTTTTCTGACAAATTTCAAAGTTATGTCTATTTCCACTCCCCCTGTATCATTTGACAGCCATCAGCCAATCACAAAAGCTAAATTTAAAGCATTAGAAAAAATGTTATCTATTGATCTCAGGCTGATGTGGGATATTGTGACTTTTGAACACTATCTGGAGTCCAATAGAATCCCCAGAGGACTGAGATTGCGCAAGTTCCCAACCTATCAATTTGAGGATCAAGATTTAATAGAAGAATGGAATGATGGACTTTCCACCTGTTCGAAAACACTCATCAATATCTTGATAAAAGAAAAACAAAGGAGAAGGGACAAATTTCAAAGATCAAATACATCTGGATAAAGTGTTATTAAAAACACTAAAAAAACAATGACTCATACACTACCTTAAAGGGACAGATGAAAGAACACATAAAGAAACTAGACACTGAACTAGCTGAGTTCAAGAGAAATAAATTTGATAAGGATAGAAAGGACTATTAAAACAATAGAATCTACTTTTGGCCCCAATATGGTAATAGGAGATTCAGACGTCATTCTTGTCCTGGTAAAAAAAAACTAACAAACACATCCCAAAATCAATACTAAAGAACCAAAAGGCCAATAAAGAGAAAAAAGTGTCCTTTTCATCTACAGTTATGGATTCTTCTGATCCAGAGCCCACCTCACAGGGTTCATCTGACATGGACAGTGGCTCTGTAGCCACTTCTTCAGCGGAAGACTCTGTAGAAGAACCAACTGCAACTACTATACCTATTGCATCTCAATAGAATTTCCCTTTAGGCGTAGGACAAAGAGGTCCCAAATGGGAAAGAAGAAACAACAAGAGAGGCAAGAATTAATGGATAACAGTCTGAGTATTGTGAATTTCTCAGACTATACACAACAAGGACTCTGTTTTGCTCCAACCAATACATTTTCAGTATTTGAGACAATCATAGATGTCAACATATTTGTTTGAAAACTGACACTGAAAAAATACTTCAATATGGACCAGTCAAATGTGGAAAAACAGGAGTCCAATAAAGACACCCATCCCACAGAACCTGCTCAAATTATTAATCAAATAGATTCAAAGGACTCTTGTGCTTTGGAGGTTATGAGACAACTCTCTGAAAGTGGGGACCCAATTCATGGTCTCGGAACTCAGTCAATCACTCCTCTAATTAAAAGTAGGGATTTCTATCCTATACAAATTAGAGGGCCATACATAAACGCATTTCAGAGTAGTGTTGAAAAAGATCTGATCAAGTTAGCTTCTGAATTAGAAACAAATTCACATCCTCCCATCAGAAATAACTTATCAAGAAAGGAACAAACTGCCTTAAATAGACTAAAACTAATAACAATTTAGTAATAAGAAATGCAGACAAGGGAGGTTCAATTGTACTTCTTAATAGGGCCAGCTATGTTGCAGAAGCAAAGAGGCAGCTATCGGATAATGTCACCTATCGTAGTCTACCATCTAATCCCATCAATAAATTTAAAAAGGATCTTGGTAACCTGTTGGAAGAAGGAACAGCTTTGGGTATACTACAAAAAAGAGAAGTGGAACTTTTGGTTCCCAAATCACCTGTAATTCCAATCTTCCACCATGTACCCAAGATCCACAAGGACTCTAAATCCCCCCCCCCCCCCCCATGGATTCCATTCTCCAGCCACTAGTCATTAACTTATACAGCTAACTCAGAGATTCCAGTCATTTACTGGAAAACCTTAAGAAAATAAAATGGAAAGGCACATTTTGTTGGGTAGTGGTTGATATTAAAGTCTCTTTACTCGTGTATCCCTCATCACTTAGGAATAAGAGCTGTGAGGTGCTTCCTAGACAGGGACACCTCTGATCCAGAACAGGAGAACATTTTCTTGTTCCTGCTAACCCACAATTACTTTTTGTTTGACAATGTATTTTATTTACAATTATGTGGTACAGCAATGGGGGTGAAATTCGCCCCCTCTTATGCAAATTTATTTGTGTGTTGGAGGGAACTCCATTACATTTTCTATGATCATAACCTTTTCATCCAAGACATTGTCTTATACAATCGTTTCATAGACAATATGATATTTATATAGACATCAAGGATGGCAACATTTTTGTCATTACCAATTTTTTTAATTATCTTAGTGACAATAATGTCCAATTGCGATTTACTGGTGAGACAAACTAATACAGTCAATTTTTTGGATCTTACACTTAAAGGGACAGTTTACTCAAAAAATTTCTCCCCTTTAATTTGTTCCCAATGATCTACTTTACTAGCTGGAGTGTATTAAATTGTTTACAAGTAGCTCCTTTACCCTTATATTGGCATTTGAAATTGTTGATTTAGCATGTGGTATCCCCACCTATTCTGAAAGTTTGTGGCCGCGCGTACCAGCTATAGATAAGCTTTGTAAACACAGCCAGCAGAAGAAATTACACTCCCAGTGTGATATAGCAGAGATAAGGTAATAAAATGTTGATTTTCCACTGTTCTCTCAAAGTATTGGTGATTGTTTTAAGGACAGATATAAGATAAAGAAGCAGGTATATTTGCACAATGTGATACAGTAATGAGATCGGATTATATCTACAAGCTCAACCCATTTTATTAGGTTGTGGCTTCTAAACACAAAATCAGAGCTTTAATATACACAAATAAGCCTTAAAAAGCTAATTTTCATACATTTTTACTCTGCAGTTGGTAAAAAAAGCAATTGTAAACACATTAAGGGAAAAACTATTTTACAGTATACTGTCCCTTTAAGAGTTTGATAGACACAGGTGACATTATATCTAGCACATATCAAAACCTACAGCAGACAACACAATTTTACATGCCAAATCAGCACATCCACACCACCTTTTGAACTCCATACCCAAGAGCCAATTTCTTAGAATAAGGAGAAACACAAACTGTGATCATATTTACAACACACAATCTGAGGAATTGAAAACTAGACTTCTAAATAGGGGGGTATAATCAAAAACTTAAATTATGCTTACCTGATTCTTTTCTTCAGATGGAAAGAGTCCACAGCTGCATTCATTACTTTTCCCAGTCATTCTGCCGAGGGAACAAGGAACAGTAGAAGAAATATCAGGGTGAAAATGTGCCAGAAGAACAAAAATAACAGACACCCCACAGAAAAATACGGGCGGGAGCTGTGGACTCTTTCCATCTGAAGAAAATAAAATTATCTTCATAAATGGAAAGAGTCCACAGCTGCGTTCATTACTTTTGGGAAAATAATAGCCACTGAATGCAAAAACGGGAGGGTACAAGAGGTGGCCCATTCTGAGGGCACCAGGCCTGAAAAACCCCTACCCAACAACATCCCGCTTCGTCCGAAGCCGAGAACAACTTTTGGAGAAAAAAAAAAGGAAGAGGCCCAAGGACACTGACCGCAGAAACTAGACTACTGAGTCAACAGCCTCCAGGAGATACCGTTGCCCAGCAGTCGGTCTCCAAACAACACACCCCTTACTAAAGAAAGGGAACAAGCTACCGTATTCTTCCACAAAGAAGAAAAGACATGGAGAAAAATATGAATGTACTTGTAAAGCACGGCTAATCTGCCTTAAGGGACTCAAGGTGCTGCCCATCTTATCAACCTCGAAAGTAGGAGGGCTGAGCAACAGATAACGCCGCAGGCTATCTAAGAGCCGCCAGTCTTTCCCACAAATTTTGAACATGGAGAAAGGAGAAACCTCAAGAGGCTTACCGTACCTCGAATGCTCAGAGGACGAATTTAGCAGAGCAACAGATCTCAGATCCTGCTCCAACCCCGGACCAGCCCAAGCGACAGACATGTCTGATAGACAGGTGGGACAGAAAGACCCCAACCACAAGCCCCCAGTAAATGGAAAGAAAAAGGGGGGGACTCGCCCACCTCAACAGAGCTTGGGTTCCAACCCAATCCGCTCCTCCAAAATAAGGCACTCCCAAGGAGAACCCCCTGGGACCTGGAACAGAGAAAAGTGCAATAGATCCGTAGGAAGACTTGTCACAGATCTCTTAGACAGTCTCTATGTAGAGTGATAAAATTCCAACAGGTGGAACAGAGCAGCAGATGCTGCCCCTTACACAAATAAGCCACCTTATCCAACGTCCTATACACATGGCAGGACAAAGACCCTCAAGAGAGAGGAAACCCCAGCTCATATGGAGGACAAACTATCCCCTCCAAAGGGAAGGGCACAGATAAGAACAGCGCACATGTCCACAAGACATGAAGCCATAGTATGATCAAAACACGGCCTGAATGAAAAAAATCATCCAAAAACCACTGTTGACCCAACAGAGAGAAAAAAACCTATATAGAGGAGCACACTCCGTCCAAAGGACAAGTCAGGCCTTAAAGTTTATAACCAGTACCCAAAGGTGGAAGTGAACTCTGGCCTTCCTGCTTGCAAGCCCAATGAGCTAGCCCCTATGTTGCAACATAGGGTCCTTGAAAAAACTGGGTTGTCCCAAAACATTCCACAGGATTATAAGTTTTCAGACATCCAAGAAGGATCCAAGACAAGAACCCTGGACCTGGGACCCAGAATCGTTCTAGAACGAACGACACCCAGGGAACACAAGATACCCTGTCTGAAGCAATCAGACCTCACAGGGGATAAGAACCGGAAAACACAAAGAACGGATACAGGACTCACTCGTAATTCCCAGCCTAAAGGGAAGAAAAACACCCCTAGCCGGAGATCAACACCCCCCCAACAAGGTGCTAGGCCGCAACAAAGTCACGCAATCTCTCTAGAGCCCAAAGGCCCCAAGGGCAACACTAGGGGAAATGAGAATGAGAACAGAGTCTCCCAAAAGAGAGTAGAAAGAAAGGCTAGTCTCTATATTCCTTTCAGATTAACGTTCCAGAGGACCACACCCAAGGGAGAAGAATGCAATGCATCCTGAACCCAGGCAGAAAAACATATCCTAAGCAAAAAGCTTGGAAAAAGAGACAACACCTCCTATCGCCCCTGATATGGAGACGACTAACTCCCGAAGGAAGAAAGAGCCTCACGGCCTTCACTTCCTAATTAAGCGCCAAAGCCGCCAGAAAAACCAGACGAAGTCCAGAAAGTCTTGATCCAAAGGACGAGAACCTCTAAAAGGAACAAGTCCTAAAAGGACACCTCCAAAGAGACTATGAAAGGCAAAACCGTAAGAACGGCGGTATGAAGGACCTAACTCCTCCAAGCCTCCAACCCACAACATGAAGGAACACTCTAGCTCCAAGGAAAATCGGAAACGACTGAGCATGTCGCTGCAGATCTCAACGGAGTCCCGGCCCACTAGACTGAAAGGCGAATGAGGACTGAACCAATCCCCCATGCAACTAAGCAACCATGGACCCTCAAGTCCTCTCAGGATGCCAAAGTAAACAACACAAATCATATTGTGATCACTAGGCGCCCTCACCGGACCAACCGGACATAAAAAAGCGCCACGTGTCTGAACTAGGTCTCAAAGACAGAAGGATCTGTACCCAGTTAGGACCAGCCTGAAACCAAGGGCCCCAGCACTGTCAAGGCCACATAGTCTCCCCCGAGATGGAGGGATAAAGAACAGTCAGACAGACTTTTGTAAAGAGTGCTACCACAAAATCGCGAGTATCAATTCCAGAGAAGAAAGTTCCCGAAGGAAACATTACACCTCAACATGAGCTTTAGACCAAATAAAAATCATCCTCACTGGATGAAAATAAAGGATAAGGCAACCTGTAGGCTATCACCCAGGAAGAACGGACAGACCCGCAGGACCAGCCCAACAGGGGTCCGAGACTTCCAAGCTCAGAACTGGAAAAGGATACACAAATAACAAAGACTATAAGGAGATTACTTCATCCCCTTATATCTATGCATGCAAGCCAGTCGAAGAGTAAGACTGAAAATCCCCAACCCATTAAAAGTGGGATCCTCCTGCAATGCCAAAAACGTGCCTTAGTAGAACACGAAGGCGCGCCAGTCAATAACGAAAGGCGCAACATACCTCCGCCGGAACAAAAGAAAACACCGGCCCTGAAGGTTAAACCCTTGAGGCATCAGGGATAGTCGCTCCCCTGGAGGGCTGAACTGGACCAGACGATCCCACGCCTGACAAGCCACCGTTTAACGGAACACGGACAATATCGCAAGCACATTCCCGGGAGGTGCAGATGCGCCAGCGCCAAAGATATGGCCATGCGGAACCGTGTTGTAACCTTCGGTGGGAACAGGCCACACTCCATAGAAGGATAAGTAGCATTTGGGTTACCTGCATGCGTAGTAAGAGTTGGTGGTAGGGAACTCGTCTCGTGGGAAATAGAATCCCCAGAGGCGGATAGCTCAGTGGGCACCCGATTCCCCGATCCCGCGGAACAGAGCACTCTAAAACAGCATTCGGAACATAACTGATGGGCATGTATCACCCAGGCCAATTCATATTCTTCGCAAAAAGTAGAGTCTTAATCAGACATCCGTCTCCCAAAAATCAGAATCCTCCATAACTGGGACACTGAATAAAAAATCTAAACGGCACCTTACACCCCCAATGGCTGGGGCACTCCTCCAGAGAACCAGACACCAGTGGACTAGGATTTCTCCGTCGCCACACGGTCAGGAATGCGGAAATGGAGTCACAAGGTAAACCGTCCAGTTCATGCAAAAGCGCGCCCGACCATAAAGGCTACGTCACTAGACATAGGCCATTATGTTCCAAAATAGCCATGAGCCGAAGCAACACAGTAGCAGACAAAATCACATAAACATGATTATAAACCCCCCTGTTCAATAACCCCCCTCAGGAGCCTCACTGAGACCCTATGTTAAAGTTATCCCCGAAAGGTTGTAGCCCCTCTAGGATAAACAGTTGTAATACATCCATGATGAAAGTAAAATGAAACTATCTTACCAGAATCTACACCGTGGAACAGGAACACAGCCCTTCAAGTGTGACAGATAGTAGCATCGCTTCTGCCATGGCCTTGAGAGAAAAAAGCAGGCAGCGAAACTCGTCAACGCGGATTGCTTGTGGAGCTGTTAATGAGTCAGGATGGTTTCGCAGAAAGACTCTCCCTGCATCTCCGGACTCTAACTTTCACCCATGCTCTCACTGAGAGGCTGATAGGACTACTTAAAATTCCAGTCCCAAGCTAAAGAGTACTACCCTCCATAAGAGACTATTGAAAACTTCTGACACTTCTCTGCCAACCTCCTGGGACGAAAAGCAAAGAATGACTGGGGGATGAGGGAAGTGGGGGAGGTATTTAAGCCTTTTGGCTGAGGTGTCTTTGCCTCCTCCTGGTGGCCAGGTTCTAATTTTCCCAAAAGTAATGAATGCAGCTGTGGACTCTTTCCATTTATGAAGAAAAACTACTCTGATCTGCCCAGGAAGAAGCCACAAGTCCAATAAGAGGTCGAAAAACTCGTTCTCAGAAGGAGCCATTATTTTTAGCACTCCGTATTCATTGCAGTATCACAAATTTGTCAGAATTTTGAAAAAACACATTAAACTGTTAAATAATGACAATACTCTAGCACCATTTGTTAACAGATGTAAATTTGTCTCCAGAAAACCTATAACCCTGGGTTAAAAATTATCCCCAAGTATGATTCAGACCAATAAAACCATTACAACTACTTGGTTAAACCACAAGGGAAATTTCAAATGAAATAATTACAACTGCAAGGCTTGTAAAATGACAACAGAAGGAAACAAATTTTCCTCATCTGTTACTAAAAGAGTATTTGACATTCATTTTCATGCCACATGCAGAACACGGTGAGTCATATACTTAATAACATGCAACCATTGTAAATATCAGTATGTTGGCCACACCTCCCGTGAACTCTGTGAGAGAGCATCTTAAGGATGTAGAAAACTTTCTCAAGGACCCTGCTATAGCCAAACATTTCAATGGCCTGCACCTCACCATTGTTTCTGATTTTGGGGTGCAGACCATTGAAATGGTAAGGATTTTCAAATTAGATACGAGACATCCTAAGGGTATGAACCTGGAATGGGACATCTCATATTTCACATATTAAATGAAGTTCACCATACTAAGGTCTCCCTTTATCATCATCCTAAAAGTTTAAGTTATTTATCATTTCAATTATTCCTTTCTTTTTGGGTAGGCTTTTACTGCATCATACATGAACTTTGCAAATTTCTTTTCCACATCAACTCTTCCAGTTAAACAAATAAGCCAATAACAAATATAAAAAAATAAATTATACTTACCAGATAATTTAATTTCCATCTGTATGGGAAGAGTCCACAGCTGTATTCCTTACTTGTGGAAAATACTGAACCTGACCACCAGGAGGAGGCAAAGACACCCCAGCCAAAGGCTTGAAAACCTCCCCCACTTCCTCATAACGCCAGTCATTCTGCAGAGGGAACAAGGAACAGTAGGAGAAATATCAGGGTGAAAAAGGTGCCAGAAGAAAAGAATTCAAATTTAGGGCCGCCCATCGGAGAACACGGGCAGGAGCTGGGGACTCTTCCCATACAGATGGAAATTAAATAATCAAGTAAGCATAATTTATGTTTTCCATCTTAATATGGGAAGAGTCCACAGCTTCATTCCTTACTTGTGGGAAACATATACCCAAACTCTAGAGTACACAGAATGCTAATGGGAGGGAAAAAAGAGAGACGGACCCTAATCTGAGGGCACCACAGCCTGCAAAACCTATCTCCCGAAGGCTGCTTCAGCAGAAGTAAAAACATCAAACTTGTAAAATTTTTGAAAAAGTATGTAAGGAGAACCAGGTAGCCACATAACAAATATGAACCATAGAGGCCTCATTTTTGAAGGCCCAAGAGGAAACCACTGCTCTTGTAGAATGAGCCGTAATCCTCAGAGGAGGCTTATGTCCCGCCGTCTCTATGCTAAACGGATGACACTCCTCAGACAAAAAGATAAGGAAGTCGAGAAGGGCCTCTGACCCCTACGCTTCCCGGAAAAAAAGAACAAACAGAGAAAGAGGTTTGTCTAAATTCCTTTGTGGCCAGAAGATAGAACTTCAAGGCACAAACCACATCCAGAAATACGTTGTAAACGTTCCTTCGACGAAGAAGGATTAGGACATAAGAAAGGAACCACAATCTCTTGATTGATGTTGCGAATTGACACATCCTTAGGAAGAAAACCTAACTTGGTTTGTAGAACAGCCTTATTGGCATGAAAAGCCAGATAAGGAGGGACGCATTGCAAGGCTACTTCATGCATAGGCTCCAACGGAGCCCGTTGCAAAATTTTAAGAACAAGATTTAAACTCCATGGAGGAGCCTTATATCTAAACACAAGTCTGATCCCAGCAGAGCCTTAACAAATGGCTGCACATCTAGAAGCTCAGCAAACCTCTTGTACAGTAACACAGACAGGGCAGAAAACTGTCCCATCAGGGGACTTGCAGAAAAGCCCTTCTCCAGTTCATCCTGGAGAACAGAATAAGTAGGTCCTCCACACCTTATGATGGATGCGACCAGCAATCGGCTTACGAGCTTGAATGAGAGTAAAAATAACTCTGAAAACCCTCTCTTGGCTAGGACTAAGCGTTCAATCTCCATGCAGTCAGTCTCAGGGAATCTAGACATAGATGAACAAAAAGACTTTGGTCAGCAGATCCCTGCTACAAGGCAACTTTCACGGAGGAGATGCTGACATCCCCACTAGATCCGCAAACCACATCCTTCGCGGCCAGACAGAACAATGAGTATCGCTGACGCCTGCTTGACTCGAGCCACTACAATCAAATAAACATATAAGATTATTCCCCCCTGTTCAATAATCCTCCTAAGATAAAAGGAGTCACACTGTGAGCCTGTCTTCTTGCGTTATCATATATGTATAAAATATGAAACAATCTTACCAGAATCTACGCCGTGGAACAGGAACACGGCCCTTCAAGTGTGACAGATAGTAGCATTGCTTCTGACAGGGACTTGAGTGAAGAAAGCAGGCAGCGAAACTAGTCAACGCTGACTGCCTATAGAGCTGTTAATATGAGTCGAGATGGTTTCGCAGACTCTCCTTGCATCTCCGGACTCTAACTTTCATCAATGCTCTCACTGAGAGGCTGACAGGACTACTTAAAACTCCAGTGCCATCTCGAAGAGTACTACCCTCCATAATAGACTACTCCGAAATCTTCTAACACTTCTCTGCCAACCTCCTGTGACGAAAGGCAAAGAATGACTGGGGTTATGAGCAAGTGGGGGAGGTATTTAAGCCTTTGGCTGGGGTGTCTTTGCTTCCTCCTGGTGGACAGGTTCAGTATTTTCTACAAGTAAGGAATGCAGCTGTGGGCACTTCCCATATTATTATCATCAGGTATTTGTAGAGCGCCAACAGATTCCGCAGCGCTAAGATGGATATATTATCCATATATGTTTAAGATAATGTTCAAACATTAATTAATCTTACCATGTTTGGGAATCTATTTATCAACATTATTGGCTAATATTTCTTGCATTTATTTCTTAAGATGCTTTAAGCATTTTTCCAAGGAAATTGTATTTGTTTCTTATCAGTTTTTCATGTTTTTATCTTTATCTTGTTATACCACCTTATCTATGAGATGGGCGCTCCCGTGTGTGGTCCAGTTTCTGGTCCTTGATTCGTTGAGTCCGTCCTTAAATAAGTAGTGGTCTCTTACACCTCCATACTATGACTAAGTGTCACTAGGGGCACGAAACGTTTCAGGACAGTCTCTTCCTTGACTATTGCATGTCAATTTTTAATCCTGTTTTAATAAAGTTGTTTTTTTATTTTTACCTCCGAGTGCTCAGGACATCCTATTTTTCATAATCACAAATGCATATATCCTGTGAATTCTTGCACATGCTCAGTAGGAGCTGGTGACACAAAACGTGTAAATGTAAAAAGACTGTGCACATTTTGTTAATGGAAGTAAATTGGAAAGTTGTTTTAAATTGCATGCTCTATCTAAATCATGAAAGTTTAATTTGACCTGAGTGTCCCTTCAAGTTAAGTAGTTCCAGAAGATTTCTGTTGCACAAAATGTTTCACATTCATTGCTAGAAGTCAGTGTGGTTTTGTGCATAGATTCCAGGTCTTAGTTTGATTATTCCGTGGAGCTGAAACACTTGTCCTGATGTTTACTTCATCTGTATAGATTTGTGTGGTGGTTGTAATATTTGATACGACACAAACATAGTCATCATCACTGTGTGTAGTAAGAATTTTAGAACATAGGCGCTCAGCTTCAGTAATGTCCCATATAGAGTGCAAGCTGCAGGGCTCTGTAAGTACCTCTCCTATAATCATCCAGCAGATACAACGTGATTAAGGTCAGATAGACTAAACTGTTGTTGTTTTTTTGTGCTGTTCTAATAAAGGAGTATTTGGGGAATATACTGGGGTGCTGCTGCTACTTTCTGCTGGATGATTGTAGTAGTAAGAACTACACCATCTACTTTTTAACATCTGGCACATAGCAAAACAACTAATAGCCTTGTATTTGTGACATAAACTAATTTGCATAGCGTCGTCAGACTAGTCTTCCAAGTATTATGTAATGTCTGTTTTCTTACTTGGTGTGTGTCATATGATGTATATGAATATGATGAGATTTCATAGGTGAGATTGCCAATAGTCTCGGCATACTACTGAACTCTTTTGTTACTTTAAGCAGACAATTACAGAAGCTACAAGGGAATGCTGTGGGTGTGACCTTTGCATAAAATTATACAAGTAAAACAGCTGTTCAGTTCTGCCTTTGCTGAATTGCAGGGTAACTGATAAACCCTTATATTGTGATATGTTAGTCTGTTCATAAAGCAGCACCTTCGCCTTATCTGGACATTATAACCTTTACCGGTTTCGTGGCTTTCTCCCCTTACTGCCAGCTTGGTTTGTCTTAACTGCTGGTGCCAGTACAGGCTGGTGAACACTATGCCAGAGTTATGTGCAGCTTCATCTTGGCTAAGAATGGTTCTAGTCAATTTGAGTGACTTTTTTTCTTTCCTTTATTAAAGTAATTTTATGCTTTATTATAAGCTTGACTTTGATTTTCAGGTACAAAATGGTGTAGAGCATCATGGGAAATGTAGTTTCAAATCTCTGGTGTGCCAAAGTTGATCACCTCTGGTGTAGAGTATAACAAGACCATTCATTATTTTGTACTGACTATAAAATGTCCTTCTTTAATTCCCCTTGCTCTCTCCCAGTTTGATAGTGATTAGGTCATGCTATGGGCCCAATGGTCTAAAGTTCTCTGGTCTGGTGAGATTATCCAAGATGTCATCAGTATAGAGAGGTCCCTCAAAGAATTTTAGAAAGGCAAATTTTAGCTTGAGAGATGTTTATCTGGCTATGTAGGGTTCTGGATGTGAGAGACGCACATACATTGCATTATAATGCTCAAAGAAGCCACCAAAGATTTTGCATTATTTTTCTTCAGGTCAGCGAGTTTTTGATCAGGCAAAGCGAGTGAGGCAGAGCTACACACAGTTACATTTGTGCAGGTCCTATTACAGGATGCAGCATACTAGCGCTTTGCTTCAGTAGTAGCTATAGGAGCCGCTGCAGGGTTGATTATATACACATGCATCATTGTGGCTCTTTACTTAAAAACACATCTTGATTAATGTTAGCACATTTTAAAGGGGAAAAAAGTTGTTTGGCTCAATTGTCGATAATAATCTATTATGAAAATAGTTGTCAACTAATCTCATAATCGATTAGTTTGTCTAACTCCAATGAGCTCCTGCACATGGTATTGTGTTTTATGGTTATGTCCTTAGCCTAAAGGACATCTACAGATGTCTATGTTTCACTTTTTCAGGACAGTATAAGTTTACAACTACCCCATGCTTATGTGCAACCCAGATATAATAGTCATTATTTGGATTGTTTATATTAAAGGGACAGTCTACTTCAAAACAAACTTTCATTATTCAGATAGGGCATGCAGTTTTAAACAATTTTCAAATTTACATCTATCACCAATTCCTTTGTTCTCTTGGTATTCTTGGATGAAAGCTAAATATAGGAGGTTCATATGCTAATTTCTAAGCCCTTGAAGGCCACCTCTCATCTCAGGGCATTTTGACAGTTTTTCACCACAAGGGGCAGTTTGCAGAGGCCTAGATACAAGATAATCACAGAGGTAAAAAGTGTATTTATACAACTGTGTTGGTTATGCAAAACTAGGGAATGGGTAATAAAGGGATTAACTATCTTTTAAAACAATAAATATTCTGGTGTAGACTGTCCCTTTAAATCAGATGATTTGAAACTATGCTTTTCATGATATAGTGCCAAGCTTGTTGTTTACACCTAGATTGATGGGAGTTATTTAAATTGATGTGCACTATTATCTGTTTGCACAATTATTAGTGTATTGCTTGCTATTGCTGATTATATGTACTGTATAAATAAATGTGTAAGGCTTTGTCCTGTTATTGATATATAGTCCTTAGCGCTTTTGATTTTTTTTTTTTTTTTATATTTTTAATAAATTGTGATAATATGTACCAAATTCAACCTTTATAAGTATATATCTGTTATTTTTAGAGCTGACTAGATATTTTCCCCTAACCTTATAGCTGGTTATTTACCATTGCATATAAATATTCAAGATATTTTTATGTTAGAATGAAGTCCAGGGTTACTTTATTGAGAGGCCCCTTGCCAAGGTGGAAAACACTTTGCATTGGTGAAGAGCTAACAAAGATAAATATTCCACATTGGTGAAACTCTACTTATACATCTCAAGCACCTCAACACCATCTGAGTGCCTCTTCTCTGCTGCAGGAAATATAGCTGGAAACAGAGAACCAACCTTAGCCAGGAGCATGTGGACATGTTGAGATGTTTGCATTTCAATGCAACGTTTCTGAAAGAGTGAATAACAGAATGTTATTAACAGTGATAGTCTAACTCTTTCTAGTTCTACCTCTTTTCAACCAGTTTTAGTTTTGTTTAATTATAAAACTGCTCTGCTGCTTAAAAATTGAACAAACAGATGTGTTAATGTAAAGTATTAGTCTGAAGTTTATATTTGTAACAGTATGTAGATTTTGTTTAAAATATAGGAAACCATTATTGATTCTTTTTTTTATCCGATTAATCGAAAAAAAATTATCGGCCGATTAATCGATTATGAAAATAATTGTTATTTGCAGCCCGAAAAATCTGTTTCCTATTTTCCTCATTATCTTTGTGGATATGCCTCTAAATGATTTCTCTATAAGTAAATGTAAATATTTTATTCTATGTAGGTGAATAAATAGTGCCTACATTAGGACACATTTCATATTAATATACATCCTATAAATATAAAAGGCCAAGTGTGTTTGTCTGAAGCTGTCATGCGCAGTAAAGACAGCAAAAGGACAAACACACCTGGCCTTAGAGTCTACCTGGTCTGCTGCGGCACAGTGACGGTAAGCGGAAGTGGGTGTGGCCGGGGTGTGAGCGGGCGGGGCTGGACGAGAGAGAGAGAGGAAGGAGATGGAAAGAGAGGGGGAGAGAGCAAAAGAGATGGGAAAGAGCAAAAAAGAGAGGGGGGAGAGAAAATAAGAGGGGGGAAGAGAGAGAGAGAGAGCAACAGAAGAGAGGGGGGAGAGAGAGAGCAACAGAAGAGAGGGGGGAGAGACAGAGCAAAAGAGAGGGGGGAGAGACAGAGCAAAAGAGAGGGGGGAGGGGGAGAGCGCTAAAGAGAGGGGGAGAGAGCACAAGAGAGGGGGGTGAGAGAGAGCAAAAGAGAGGTGGAGCAAGAGAGCGCAAAGAGAGGGGGAGAGAGCCCAAGAGAGAGGGGAAAGAGCAAAAGAGAGGGGGAGAGAGAGCAAAAGAGAGGGGGAGAGAGAAAGCAAAATAGAGGGGAGAGAGCAAAAGAGAGGTGGAGCGAGAGAGCGCAAAAGAGAGGGGGGGAAGAGAGCAAAATGTACTGCAAAAAATAGACCGTGTGAACGGGCTTTAGGACTAGTTTTTAATAAATTAAGAAAATGAATCGTGTGTGTGTGTGTGTATGTATGTGTATATATATATATATATATATATATATATATATATATATTCACTCCGAAAGTCCCAAACGCTCGATGTCCTGAGGAGTAAAGGTACATGGAAGCAGTCGAGGGGGGGTCAGGTGTATGTGTGTATATATATATATATATATTTATATATATATATTTATATTTATATATATATATATATATATATATATATATATATATATATAATACATACACACACACACCACCAGCAAAAAGATTATAAAATGTATAAATTGGTTGTGTGTATAAACACAGGGATTTTACTTTGCTCAGGGTGATGGTGCTTTAGTAATTCATTCTTAAGTTTTTCTTCCATCCACAACCTCTACCTCACATGTGCCCCCTTTTGTGATGCATTACTTGTTAAGTCACCAGTACACACTTAATAAAACTTACAGCACTTAAGTTAATGTCCGTTAGTTCTTCCTTTGGGTAGATTTATTTTTCGAACTACTAATGACGAGGTGTGTTCACCTAGATCTTAGTAGTGCATTGCTACTCTGGAGCTGACTTTAACTATGTGTTTAACCATATTTGCAAGGGTTAAATACAGTTATACATGCAATAGTGCAATAATAAAATGCTTTAAAATATTAGAGCATTTTCTGTTTGCATGTTTATCTCCTTAATGCTCATCTGTTTATAGATTAAATAGATTTATTTATTTTAATCTAACGCCAAATATGAATCAGTCGCTATATTATAAATAAACCACACGAAAAAAATTAAGCTGTAAAATATCAGTTATTTGAAAAGTGGTGAAAACAGCTAATTTATTTCTTCCTTGTTTTTTTTAAGGATATTATTATGACCTTGATGATTCATATGATGAAAGCGATGAGGAGGAAGTAAGGGCACATCTCCGCCGTGTCTCAGAACAGCCGCCACTCAAATTAGATACATCCTCTGAGGTAAGGGATGGAATTCTCTAGTTTTGTATAAGAAAATATATCAAAGCTTTGAGCTTGTTTTGAACTTTACATGGAACAAGCACATTTTATAAATTGTTTCTATCTTGTAAATAAGATGAACATGAAGTAAATAAATAATATTAATGCTATCTTAGTTTACAAGCCATATAACATTAAATTAATGATGTACTTCTTACAGAAGGTAGAGTTTCTACAGATCTTTGGCCTGACAACTCAGCAGGAAAAAGAGCGTCTGCTTTTGCAGAAACGGAGGAAGAGAAGGAGAATGCTCCGGGAGAGGAGTCCGTCCCCTCCCACAATACAGAACAAGAGACAGACTCCATCCCCTCACTCCCCACTCTCTACACGGTTTAGTCCTGACGAGTTGAACAACAGTCCCAATTTAGAAGAAAAGAAAAAGTTCTTAACGATCTTTGACCTCACACATATCAGTGCAGAGAGGAGACGAGGTGAGATATAAATCTAGGTGTAGATAATCAATAGATCCACCACATCTCCCCCTAGCCTTACACACTGCAAGTGTATAAAGTCGTTCAGTTAGCTAAGATTTGTACATTTAGCTTTACGTTCTCAGCCTTCCCACAAGTGTACAGCAATTTTAAACTGCTGACCATCCATAGGGTTTGTCAGCTGCTGCTTATTCACATTAGACTGTAGCCGCTTGTTATGAAACTTATTTCAAAATACTATTCCATCTTGTAACTTATTACCAGAGAAAACAAAGTAAATTATGACTGCGCATCCATGCTTAGAGTATAGCACATTAAAACAGTAGGCTGCACAGTATCATAACGTACAGAAATCTTGCTTGATATTGAGTACAACACAAACTATTTTATCTTTATTTTAACAGATAAGGAGAAGTTGATTGAAATGCTTGACGCAATTAAGCAGAAAAATGCTGTGCCTGAGGCGATAAAGAATACTCCAGTGGTTTCATGCCGGAACTCCCCTCAACCCCCAAATGGTAAGGCATCTAGAAATGCCATGATCACCACTGCTATGTCTGTGTACTGCCCCAGGCAGTGATTTCTCTGCTGATTGATGGTAAAGTGTTTCTGCTGTTAGACATTAAAGTCTAACACTATTTGCAGAACTGCCCTGAAACTCTAGAGCCACTTTTTTTTTTTTTTTTTTTAATAACACTCTGATTTATTCTACACCCCACTTCCCTATTTAATTTAGTTTTTCCCCAGGACCAGGTACAGTGCTGCATGGTGCTTTGTAAATGAGAGTAACATGAGTGAGGGAGTAGGCTAACACAATTGTATAAGCAGATTGGTATCTTACAGTGCATAAAGTGATGCATGGTCCTGTTTCTGTTTCAGAAGAACAAGCAGTAATGCAGCCTACAGCGGTGTGCGACGCACAAGCCTCTCTCCCTGCCACTGCATTAGCTTCCACAGTTTCTTCACCTGAAGTTCAAAAACCTCCAGATTCCAGTCGGTCAGACCAACCCACAGCTGTGGATTCCATGTGGGCACCCCTACCGCCTCTTCCTGTACCACTCCCAGCTGCCAATCAAACAGCCGTGGAGAAAACTAGACCAAGTGAAACACTGACAGGCAAAAAGACATTGAGTATCCTGAACTTTGTGCGTGGGCACCCGCCCAAAGAAAAGCCTGTGCCTTCTCCCCAGAGTGTGAATGGGAGGAGTAAGTCATGGGAGCCATCCCTAGCAGAGGAGTTTGCCCATCAGTTTCATGAGTCTGTGTTACAATCTACTCAAAAAGCCTTGCAGAAGCACAAAGGTAAGCACTGTCATTGTGTTCCATGTGCTGCTAAGATGCAGACAAATTATTATGTTCACAAACTCTAATGCTCCTCGATTGCACCATGCTCTGCAGATCTGCTTTTATGGCACCAATATCTAACCTATTGGCATTACTTGATTTAAGATTATGCACTTGACCATTTAGGAAGTCTATATATTTATGATTGATTGCATTTCAAAGTTGTTGAATTAGCACTGATCGCTTCTGTATATCTGAATATTTATGATAGATTCAGAGATCAGTTATTGGTTGCTAAGGAAGACAGTTGTAAAGGTTCAGTGACCAGTGGTTTAGAAACCTGCAGATAAAGTGTCTCAAATTGCTGGAGAGTTGCTGTTGTTGTTTCATGAGTAAATTCAGTGCTTCTTGAGTGCATCTCACTTTCAGTTGAATTATTGAGGGGAAAGGGAATTTTCAAATAAAACACAAAAGTAAAAAAAAGAAAGTTATGTATAAAAATACATCTGGTGAGTCAATGACAAGAGGCATATGTGCGAAGTCACCAGCTAGCTCCTAGTAGTGCATTGCTCCATGGAATCAGCAGTTACTGTTGGAAATATCACTCTTGGCCAGCAGGAGGAGGCAAAGAGCACTACAGCAAAGCTGTTAAGTATCACTTCCCTTCCCACAACCACCAGTCATTCTCTTTGCCTTCAGTGCAAGGAGGAGGTGAAGTTTCAGGTGTCTGATTAAGATTCTTCTATCAAGATTTTTTTATTTTGGAAGCCTGAGCAGGCTTGCTCTGATCTTCCCTGACAAACTGGGCTTAACTGTACTCCACGTTAGTCTCTTCAGTAGGGCTGTGGTAGCTTTCAAGCAGTTAGGAACTTGTGGGGTGGGCCTCACTGCGTTTTCTTGACAAGATTGCTGCCCTCAAACAGAGTGCCAGTAGGCTTACTCTGTTCCTTCTTCTATTCACAGGTCTCTGTGAGGAGTGGCTTCCTCTCATACCAGGTGATATGTCCTCCTGTTGGACAGTCAAGGGTGCAGGTAAGTACCATTTTAAATTTTATAGAAGACCCTGGCACTTTAACTGATACACTGCACAGAGCAAAGTTTTCCTGAGATCAGGATACACCAGACAGGATGCAGGGCACTGGAGAGAAAGTGTGTGTGGCATTAGATATGTGTTTAACTTTATTGGTGGCTCAGTGATTAGACTGCTGGTTTGTATACAGAGCCGACTGTGACGTCACGAGGGGTGGAGCTCCTTCCTCTTGGCGCCTTTTTCTTTATTGCAGATAACGGCTTATGGCGTTTTCCTCGCTCAGGAGCTGATCCTGTTACCCCTTCGTTTCGTGTCAGAAAGGATCAGGTAGGCACCTCAGCTTAGCACTGAGGTGTAGAGGGGGACAGATAGGTTCTTCTATAAAATTTGACCATAACATTAAAGATTTGTGGAGTTTAAAAAATTGCCCCATAAGTTTAGCTACGGTTTTTGTAGCCATTATTCTGTTTTTCCTCTAATATTTTGAGCAGAGAAAGGTTCTCTTGTCAGGGGAAATGTAATATCAGGTTTTTTTTTGTTTTGTTTTTTTTTTAAGAATTGTGATTTTGATTTGCAAGAAGTACATAGAGTCTATGCCTGCTATAGAGTGCAAATTTGTTTGAATTCCCAAGTTGAACCCCCTTTTGCCTTTTTGTAGTTCTTGTATTGAAAGAACTCTGATGCTGATGTACAAAGACATATTTGTTTCTGAGCCACAATTCTCTCAGGTGGACACTGTTCAGGCATTGCCACAGTCCCCACCTTAAGCGCCCCAACCCGCATTAACGTCACATGCAGTGCTCTGTGGTTCCTCACAAACTCCGGATGGAGTGTATTTGAAGGCAGAAATTGCTGCCCATGTTTCCTCTGCGGTATCTGAGGCCCTAGCTGCCTTCCCCTTACTTAAGTGGAAAAGTAGAGAATCAGATAGTAAGGTATCAGATCCGGTTCAGGCTAACCAGGTGGCTCTTTCCCATAAGTCAGAAGAGGAGAATACTTCGGTAGCCTCTGAGGGTGAAATCTCAGATTCGGATAGTATAATTCCTTCTGATGCTGAAGTGATTTCCTTCAGATTCAAGCTTGAACACCTTTGTGTTTTGTTAAAGAAGGTTTTAGCTACCTTGGATGACTCAGATACGCCTATCGTAGTCAACCCTAAGAAGTCTACCAAATAAGTATTTTAATGTACCCTCCCCTGGGAAGGTGTTTCCAGTACCAGACCGTGCTACGGAGATTATTGCCCGGGAATGGGAGAGACCAGGAATTCCCTTTTCTCCCTCTCCAGTCTTTAGAAAAATGTTCCCGGTGGCTGACTCCATCAAGGAGTCGTGGTAGACGGTCCTTAAGGTGGAAGGGGGGATTTCTACACTGGCCAAGAGGACTACTATTCCTATTGAGGATAGTTGCTTTTTCAAAGACCCTATGGATAAGAAGCTGGAGGCTTTCTTAAAGAAGATGTATATTCATCAGGGTTTACAATGGCAACCGGCGGTGTGTATTGCTACGGTAACAAGTGCGGCATCCTATTGGTTTGACGCCTTGTCAGAGTCCCTCCAAGCTGAGACTCCTTTGGAGGAGATTCAGGATAGGATAAGGGCTCTCAAGTTAGCCAATTCTTTTATCACTGATGCCTCTTTGCAGGTAATTAAGTTGGGAGCCAAAATATCTGGCTTTGTTATTTTAGCGCGTAAAGCGCTATGGCTTAAATCTTGGTCAGCAGACGTTTCTTCTAAATCTAAGCTTTTGGCGATTCCTTACAAGGGAAAGATCTTGTTTGGGCCAGCTTTGGCAGAAATTTTTTCCGATATCATGGGTGGTAAAGGATCTTTTCTGCCTCAAGACAAGAAGAACAAATCAAAAGGACGTCAGAGTTATTTTCATTCCTTTCGTAACTTCAGAGGTAAGGCTTTCCCCGCCTCTACCAAGCAGGATCAGTCCAAACCTTCTTGGAAGGCCAGTCAGTCTTGGAACAAGGGGAAACAATCCAAGAAGCCTGCAACTGATTCAAAATCAGCATGAAGGGTCTGCCCCCAATCCGGGATCAGATCAAGTGGGGGGCAGACTCTTAGTTCTCGCAAGCTTGGGAACGAGATGTCCCAGACCCATGGGCAGTGGACATAGTTTCCCAGGGTTACAAGTTAGAGTTCAAGACTTTTCCTCCCAGGTGCAGGTTCCACCTCTCAAGATTATCCGTAGTTCAGATAAAAAGAGGGGAGTTCTTGAAATGTGTACAGGATCTTTCCCTCTTGGGAGTGATAGTTCTAGGAACAGGGTCTCGGGTTCTACTCCAACCTGTTTGTGGTTCCCAAAAAGCGGGAACTTTCGGGCCCATTCTAGATCTAAAGTTACTCAACAAATTTCTCAGAGTGCCGCCCTTCAAGATGAAGACTATCCGCTCCATTCTTTCTCTGGTCCAGGAGGGTTAATTCATGACAACCATAGACCTGAAGGATGCATAGCTGCATGTTCCCATTCATGGGGCTCATCTCAAGTTGCCTATCTGGACAAACACTTTCAATTTGTAGCTCTTCCATTTGGCCTCGACACAGCTCCCAGAATTTTCTTAACCCCTTAATGACCGGACCATTTTTCAATTTTCTTACCCTTAATGACAATGGCTATTTTTACATTTCTGCAGTGTTTGTGTTTAGCTGTAATTTTCCTCTTACTCGTTTACTGTACCCACACATATTATATACCGTTTTTCTCGCCATTAAATGGACTTTCTAAAGATACCATTATTTTCATCATATCTTATAATTTCCTATAAAAAAAATATAAAATATGAGGAAAAAATTGAAAAAAACACACTTTTTCTAACTTTGACCCCCAAAATCTGTTACACATCTACAATCACCAAAAAACCTATGCTAAATAGTTTCTAAATTTTGTCCTGAGTTTAGAAATACCCAATGTTTACATGTTCTTTACTTTTTTTGCAAGTTATAGGGCCATAAATACAAGTAGCACTTTGCTATTTCCAAACAACTTTTTTTCAAAATTAGCGCTAGTTACATTGGAACCCTGATATCTGTCAGGAATACCTGAATATCCCTTGACATGTATATATTTTTTTTTAGAAGACAACCCAAAGTATTGATCTAGGCCCATTTTGGTATATTTCATGCCACCATTTCACCGCCAAATGTCATCAAATAAAAAAATAAGTTCACTTTTTCACAAATTTTGTCACAAACTTTAGGTTTCCCACTGAAATTATTTACAAATAGCTTGTGCAATTAAGGCACAAATGGTTGTAAATGCTTCTTTGGGATCCCCTTTGTTCAGAAATAGCAGACTTATATGGCTTTGGCATTGCTTTTTGGTAATTAGAAGGCCACTAAATGCTGCTGCGCACCACACGTAAATTATGCCCAGCAGTGAAGGGGTTAATTAGGTAGGTTGTAGGGAGCTTGCAGGGTTAATTTTAGCTTTAGGGTAGAGATCAGCCTCCCACCTGACACATCCCACCCCCTGATCCCTCCCAAACAGTTCTCTTCCCTCCCCCACCCCACAATTGTCCCCGCCATCTTAAGTACTGGCAGAAAGTCTGCCAGTACTAAATAAAAGGAGTTTTTCTTTTTTTTAATAAAAAAAATTAAAATGTTTTAGCTGTGATGGACTCCTGCCTTAGCCCCAACCTCCATGATCCCCCCCCCCCCAGCTCTCTAACCCTCTCCCCTACCTAATTGCCGCCATCTTGGGTACTGGCAGCTGTCTGCCAGTACCCAATTTGCCCCCAAAACAAGTGTTTTTTTTTGCAATTTATTGCCAGTTTACATTTTTCTGTAGTGTAGCAGCCCCCCACAATACCCCAACCCCCTCCCCCTCCCAGATCCTTATATATTTATTTATTTATATTATATTTTTGTCCCCCCTTCCTTTCTCATTGGTGGCAGTGGCCATGTAATCGGGCGCGCACACGCGCGCCCCCGCACGCTCCCGGCACCCGGCGTGCACATAGCACTTACAGGAACCGGATGCCGGGTAGCGATGGGCCGCCCACCCGCCTCCCTGATGTGCTCCCACCCACCAACGAACCGGCACCATCGCTACCGGTGCAGAGAGGGCCACAGAGTGGCTCTCTCTGCATCGGAGTCTCCTAAATGGTATTGCAGGATGCCTCCATATGGAGGCATCACTGCAATACCCTGAGAGCTGCTGGAAGCGATTGCGATCGCTTCCAGCACTCTCTTAGACAACTGACGTACCAGGTACGTCTATTGTCATTAACTGTAAGTTAATGCATGACGTACCTGGTACGTCAGTTGTCATTAAGGGGTTAAAGGCCCTGGGAGCTCTATTGGTAGTAATTCGGTCCAGAGGAATTGCAGAGGCACCTTATCTGGATGATATTCTGGTTCAGGCTCCTTCTTTGCAACTAGCAGAATCTCATACAAAGATCTTGTTGGCGCTTCTTCCGGCTACAAGAGTGACCTTAGGAACCATTATAGATTCTCTATCAATGAAAATATTTCTGACGGAGGTCAGAAGAGCCAAGATTCTTTCCGCTTGCCTGTCCCTACAGTCTGCGGTATGACCATCAGTGGCCCAATGCATGAAGGTAATTGGGTTGATGGTGGCTTGCATGGACATAGTTTCCTTTGCTCGGCTCCATTTGAGACCTCTACAGCTATGCATGCTCGCTCAATGGAACGGGGATTATACAGATCTATCTCATAGGATAGTTCTGGATCAGTCAACAAGAGACTCCCTACCGTGGTGGCTGTCTCAAGAACATCTTTCCCAGGGGACGTGTTTTCAGAGACTTTCTTGGGTAATTGTGACCACGGACGCCAGCCTAATGGGTTGGGGAGCAGTCTGGGACTCGTTGAAGGCGCAGGGACTTTGGTCTCAGGAGGAATCTGCTCTCCCCATAAACATTCTGGAGTTAGGAGCTATCTTCAATGCCTTGGCCTCAACTGGCTCTAGCCCGGTTTATCCGGTTCCAGTCGGACAACATAACCTCAGTGGCTTATATCAACCACCAGGAGGGAACTCAGAGTTCCTTAGCCATGAAGGAGGTGGTGCGAATCATCCAGTCGGCGGAGGCTCACAATTGTTGTCTATCTGCCATCCACATCCCAGGAGTGGACAATTGGGAAGCGGATTTCCTGAGCAGACAGACTTTCCATCCCGGGGAGTGGGAACTCCATCCGGAAGTGTTTTCCAGGTTAGCAACCAAATGGGGGTTACCAGAATTGGATCTGATGACGTCTCGTCAGAACTCCAAGCTCCCAAAGTACAGTTTGAGGTTGAGAGATCCTCAGGCCTTTCTGATAGATGCTCTGGCAGTTCCTTGGAACTTCAGGTTGGCATATCTCTTTCCTCAGTTTGCTCTCCTTCTACGAGTCATCGCTCAGATCAAGCAGGAGAGAGCGTCAATGATTCTAATAGCTCCTGCGTGGCCTCACAGGATCTGGTATGCAGATCTAGTATAAATGTCGTCTCTATGGAGCCTCCATGGAGACTTCCTCTGAGGAAGGACCTTCTACTTTAGGGGCCCTTTCTTCATCCAAATCTTGTTTTTCTGAAGCGGACTGCTTGGAGATTGAACGCTTGATTTTAGCTAAGCGTGGTTTTTCTGAGTCGGTCATTGAGACCATGATTCAGGCTCGTAAGCCTGTCACTAGAAGGATTTACCATAAGATAAGGCATAAATATCTTTATTGGTGTGAGTCTAAGGGATATTCTTGGAGTAGGGTCAGGATCTCAAGAATTTTGTCTTTTCTCCAGGAAGGCCTGGAGAAAGGGTTTGTCTGACCCTGAAGGGTCAGATCTCTGCACTAACTATTTTGCTACACAAGCGTCTGGTGGACATGCCAGATGTGCAATAATTTTGTCAGGCCTTGGTCAGAATCAGCCTGTGTTTAAATCTGTTGCTCCACCTTGGAGCCTTAACCTTGTTCTTAAAGTTTTGCAACAGGCTCCATTTGAGCCGATGCATCAATAGATATTAAATTATTATGTTGGAAGGTTTTGTTTGTGACTGCTATCTCTTCTGCTCAGAGGGTTTTTGAACTATCCGCTTTGCAGTGTGAATCTCCTTATCTCATATTTCATGCAGATAAGGCAGTCCTTCGTACCAAGTTTGGTTTTCTTCCTTAGGTTGTTTCAGACAGAAATATTAATCAGGAAATTGTTGTTCCTTCTCTCTGTCCTGATCCTTCTTCTCATAAAGAACGTTTGTTGCACAACTTACACGTTGTGCGGGCTCTCAAATTCTATTTGCAGGCTACTAAGGATTTTCTTTAATCTTCTGCATTGTTTGTTTGCTTTTCTGGAAAACTTAAAGTCCAGAAAGCTACTGCCAATACTCTTTCTCTCTGGTTGAGAAGTATTATTCATTTTGGCATATGAGACTGCTGGACAGCAGCCTCCTGAGAGAATCACAGCTCATTCCACTAGGGCTGTTTCTTCTTTTTGGTTTTTAAAAAATGAGGTTTCTATAGAACAGATTTGTAAGGCTGCGACTTGGTCTTCTTTGCACACTTTTTCTAAATTCTATAAATTTGATACTTTTGCCTCAGCTGAGGCATCTTTTGTGAGAAAGGTTTTTCAAGCGGTGGTGCCTTCTGTTTAGGTTACCTGTCTTAACCCTCCCTAATCATCTGTGTCCTCTAGCTTGGGTATTGTTTCCCAACAGTAATTGCTGGTTCTGTGGACTCACCGTGTCTTAAGAAAGAAAACAAAATTTATGCTTGCCTGATAAATATCTTTCTTTCTTGACACAGTGAGTCCACGGCCCTTCCTTGTTTTCAGACAGTTTTTTATATAAACCTCAGACACCTCTACACCTTGTGTTATTTCCTTTCTCTCCTTTTCCTTTCTGTTGAATGACTGGGGGTTGCTGGAAGGGAAGTGATACTTAACAGCTTTGCTGTGGTGCTCTTTGCCTCCTCCTGCTGGCCAGGAGTGATATTCCCTGCAGTAATTGCTGACTCCGTGAACTCACTGTGTTAATAAATAAATTTATCAGGTATGCATACATTTTGTTTTTCACTAAAGATAAGAGAACAAAGTAAATGTGACAACAGAAGTAAATTATGTCTTTTAAAATTGCACTTTCTATTTGAATCGCAACAGTTTCATTTGTATGTTTCTTTAAGTACAATACTATATTACGCACTCCCTATTTGCTGCTTTTGATTGACTAAGCTCAGTTGGCGCACAGTAGCATATCTCCTAACTGCACTCTTCCCTTGGTTTACAGGAGTATCAGCCATGCACTGTGCAGAGCAGAACCACAAAGCAGATGCCTCTGTTCACTATAACATTCCCGAGCTTCAGCAGTCAAGTAGGACCCAACCACTGCACCAAAACGGTCAGCAAGGACCCACGCAAACGGGTGTAAGCCGTGGACTGCGGGAGCAAGAAAGCTCATCTGAAGATGAGTCATCAGATGAAGAGGAGGAGGAGGAGGAAGAGCCACCACGACCAAAGTGGCAAGGGATAGAAGCAATATTTGAAGCTTACCAGGAACACATAGAAGGTAAGTTGTTAGCGTTATTAGTCAGTCGTTATGTAGGACTTATGTGCTGTTTTGTACTCAGCAGTTAAAGGACCATTAAATTAAAAGTGCATAAAAACCGACATTCAATAAAACTTGCTTTGAATTTCAAATAAGCATTAGATTGTTTTCTGACAAATTTACTTTTCCCCTATTTACTGCCCCCTGTATCGTGAAAGCCGTCAGCCAATCACAGACTAGTATTCAAATACACTGAACGTCTGCACATGCTCAGTAGGTTGCAAGATTGATGACAGAGAAGCTGTTTGTTGCATTTGCTTTCATATTAATACTGTATCTCTAAATTGTGTCATATTTTCTACGCAAATGTTTTTGTAATATTGAAACACTATTTAATTACATGATCTATAGCTTTGTATGTCATTTTAAAGGATTTTCAGGATTGATTTTTTTTTTTTTTTTTTTTTTAAGTGAAATTTGTTAAAATCCTAAATAAGTGCCAAATAACGACCAGAACTAGAATGTACATTGGTGCCAGCAGATTGACAGTAATGTGTTAATTGTGGCTCATCTCAAATTGCTGTTTTCTGCAGAACAAAACCTAGAGAAACAAGTTCTTGAGACACAGTGCAAGCGATTAGAAGCTCAGCACTATAATCTAAGTCTGACAGCGGAACAGCTATCCCATCGCATGGCGGTAAGTGAAATAATTGTATTTATTTCCTTTGGCTCATATTACTTTGCTGTCTGCTAACTGTATGTACAATAAAGCTGCTCAGCGTTTATCCCTGTAAATGTAACTTACAAAATATCACCATTACTGTGTGAAATGGCGGAAGGATAGTTTAAAGCTTTTATTACATTTTAATAATATAATTGTTAAAGATGAATAAAGTTTTTCAAATTCTTTCAATTCATGCTGCATATATTTTGGGTACATTTTAGCATAATTCAGTCTATTTAATGATGATGATTTTATAGGGTCATTATCACACATCCCTTCTCTGTCAGATCCATATAAATCATAAAAGTTAGTGATTAGCAACTTCTATACTGTTCTGATGATTACAGATCCATAGTTTGTTTTGTTTGTTGGCCCTGTAATTTTCACCGTACAGTTTTTGTCAAGAGGCCGTACCACTCAGATCTACTAGCTGTATTACAGAAAGCAACGCCTAGAATTCCCTTCTGCAAACAGTGCAAGGTGGAACCAACTTGAATATAGCAGTGCGCACATGGCTCTGGGACATGCACTTTTTTCTTTAATGTTCAGATAGAGCACAACATTTAAATAACTTTTCAACAAAGAGGACAAATGAGATAATATAAGTAAATTGGAAAGTACACCTAGGTAGGCTCAGAAGCTGCTGATTGGTGGCTGCACCAGCTATACATCTTGTCACTGGCTTTCAGCTAACTACCAGTAGTGCATTGCTGCTCCTTCAACAAAGGATAATGAAGCCAATTGGAAAGTTGTTTAAAATTGTATACTCTGAATCATGAAAACATTTAGTTTCATATCCCTTTAACTATTAAAGCACACAGATTGCTTTCACTTCTAAGGCAAGTCATGAATAGTTTGTTCAGTTGCTATTTTATCATCTCCTTTTGCGTTTATACAGTTGGTGCCCTTAATAACAGAATTGTTTGTGTTCTTTTTCTTGGTGCAGGATTTGATGAACCAGAAGCAAAAGGTGGCCTCTGAGAGGGAGAGACTTCAAGCTGAACTAGAACACTTTAGGAAGTGCCTTGTTTTGCCTGCCATGTCATGGTCTAGGGGATATTTTAAGGGCCATCCCAGGTGACACCTTCCTCTTGCACTAGATGTGAACGTATAGAAATATTATCTATTTTATTATCTTGATATTTAATATTTTCCACTGGGAGGATCTGAAAGGATGTAAAGTCACCACCCTATTTGTCACATCTGCACCACCCCTGGAAGAAAAATAAATCTATATATTTGAATGTGCCATGCATGACTAAGGATTACAGGAGTTTGGCAAATAAAAATAAACCTCTGCTAATGCAGGGATGAATACCACGGTTGGCACCTGCCTACAGCGTCTTATACCAGGATACCCTATGGTTGCATCTGACACTACAAGCAAACTAGTATACTGTCACGCTCCTGACTGTACTAACATAGGTGCCTGTTTCATCACTTTACTTTAATCCCTACGGCTGGACATCACAAAGTTGCCACATGGTGGTTTATTCATCTTTGCAAAATAATTTAATGCCACCAAAAAAAACCTCTCTCCTGATTTTTGCCAGAATGCTGACTTTTTACTGCATATTTGCTTTTAATCCAAAAGTGAAATAGATGGAATTTTAAGTTAAGAATTTTTTTTCCATAACTGACATAACCAATTCGAGCAATGCTTTGCAGGTTTCATTGGAAATGCACTTAGACCTGAGATTTATTGGTTGAAGGTACCTTTATATTAACACTTGGTTATATCACTGCGAAGCTGCTACAAACTTGGAAAAGAAGACAAAATGGAAGAAAACTAGTGACCAGGTGCTTTAGCCTCCTATTGTACATATTAAAATAAGTTTTGTATGTTTTTATTACTTTAATTATTGTTATAAAGAAAAAAAACGCCTGCCATTTTCAATGCTTCTGCTTTTTTTTCTTTTCTTTTACTTTTTTTTTTCCAGCTCAAGGGGTGGAGGGAAGAAACATCCCTTTTAAAAATTGCTACTTAGTGTTTGTATTTTGCTGCTGGTCAGGAATTTATCCTATTAAAATGTTTTGGAGAGAATTAAAAGTTCAAACTAATGAAAAGTAGAACAATCTTTGCCTCTCAATGAATATTCTAGAGGGTGGAATTAAGAGGGAACCATTGTTCTTTATGTATTTTTTGTGCTGCTCACAACACAACATACTGCTGGCACCGCTCAGTGTTTTCTACAGACATGAGTCTACGTTTAGTCATTGGGGGTAATAGCCCAGTATTGTATTATGTTTACACACAAATCTCTAGGTAAAGGGGATCATATTGTGTTGGCAAAAAGAAACAAAACAAATGGAATTTAACCAAAGCGATGCAGGAGTTTAGTTTACATTCTGTTACTATTTTAAATTGAAATTATCAGAGCAGTTAAAGGGGCAGTAAACTTACAAACTAATGTTATTTAATTCTGCACATAGCGCTGCAGAATCTGTTGGCGCTCTACAAATAACCGATAATAATAACAGATTTTTACACTAAAGTATTGCAGAGAAATTTTATGTATAAGCTCTTTTTTCCAGAACGCCGCTCCTTGCTCTACTGAGCGGCATTAAAATGAACGTAGCTCGCCCCCGCTCTGGTCTAGTAGCAGGAGCGAGCTAAATTCATTTGAATGGCGCGACCGGGCACAATAGACAGTGCTGCCGCGATGCGCTGTGTGCACAATTATATAACATTAGTTTGTAAGTTTACTGCCCCTTTAAGGGAGACCATTGGGTTTAAAACGACAGGGCAGATTCTACTGTTACATCAGTGAGCTTTTCATGTGTCCATTTGAATCTGTTTTCTTGTGGCTCGGTGAGACCCAAAGGCAGGAGGGAGATGGTGTTTATCAAAGGACCACTCTGGAGTATCTGTTACATTGAATCAATGAGTTGTAGCTGTTGTGAGATTCAGTTTATATGTGTCTGTACTTGCTATGTGTAAGGATGTGACTGTCACTTTCTTGTTATATACCAGACAACTACAGGTTTTAGAGGATGATAGTTCCTATATCCTAACGTTATACAGTGTATTCCTAATACACGCAGTGTCACTTATTTGTACAACGCCACACTGATGGTTACATGTTACCCATATACTTTTTATACAATTTAGCATTTCACAGTACTTCCCTTATGCAGTGGTTTTCCTTATGTAACACAATAAAGTAAGGGTTTAAATTGTAACACAGTGATTTTAGTTACCCCAGTAAAACTTAAATACACACACACATCTATCCTGTCTGTCTACAGTGGTAAGGCTGTAGTGATTATTTTCAGATCTACATATTGCCATGTATGTAGGTAAGTGCTTGCTAGAATGCTGATTTGTCAAAGGACGGAAGAAATGTTGTCATCCTAGAAACCATTCAAGCTTGTAAAGCGCTACCAGCCAGAAGCAACATTTTAGGATTCATAGTTCTGCTTTTTTTCTTTCTTTTCTATTCCAACATAAAGGAAAATTAATTGCAATAACCAAAGCTTTTGTGCTGGGCAACTCAAGTACTTGGAATACTCTAATATGCCAGGTCACTAAGTGTTCCTTGAGTCAGATCTCATCTGTTCAACCACAAACATTCTCAGGTCCTGGCCTGTTGAGGTGTCCCAAGCACTAAACCTGAGAAATATGGGGGAAAGTCACATAAACCTCATCTGCAAAACTTCAGTTCTCTACTATTATTCACCCTGGAATCTCCCTTTAAAGCAGCGCTAATTCTCTTTTGCAGTAACAATCAATGTCACTTTTATGAATTCTACTGGTTTCAGTTACGTCTCTTTTTGGATGTACAGAAGTACAAAGATCCTTTTTATTGCTTTTTTGATCGTATTTGTGTTCACTTTGCATACTATTTCTGTGTTCTAAATCAGAGTAAAGAGCAATTAGCAGAACTTTTTTTTTTGAGTATTTGATTTATCAACTGAATTCTATGAAGCACAATCCCAGAAAATTCTAAGAATTCCAAACAAAGAAAAGATTTGCATATTGGTAATAAATTGCGGTTATCTTTTTACATAAAAGGGAAAGTTTGTAAATCAGTGTGTTTTAATGGCTACAACCCATGATTCTATTTCCATAGGTAGAGCACTGCTGGTCCCGAGCAGGCAACTGCCACTCATCCAATCAGCAGCACTAGTTACACGACCCAGCTGTATAACCAACGCCGCTGAGCAGCAGTTTCTGCTCAGGATCGACAGTGCTCTGCAGCTCCTGTGCGGTACTTCTATATATACCCTTTGTGAGGGTTAAACACAGAGGTGTAGGGTTGCTACTCTTAAAGGAACATAACGCAAAATGTTTTCAGAATTTAGACACAGCTTTACAAATTGAAACAACTTTCTAAATTACTTCTGTTATCAAATAGTCTTCATTCTCTTGGTATCCTTAGTTGAAGGAGCAGCAATGTGCCTCTGGGAACTAGCTGAACCCATCTGGTAAACAATGACCAGACATGCTCCCGAGCCTACATAGGTATGCTCTTCAGCAAAGGATACCAAAAGAACAAAGCAAATTAAACAAAAATCAATTGGAAAGTTGTTTAAAATGGCATTCTCTATAGGAATCATGAAAGCTTCATTTTGACTTTAGTGTTCTCTAACAAATTAGAGCATGTCATTTTTCAATAATAATGGCCCTTTAAGTACAAATACCCAGGAAAGAGAACTTGCTCAGGATTTGTAGATGATATCATCAATAAAGTCAGATTACATCAATTATCCAGCAACAATAATAAACTATAAAACTGGGGAATCTGCTATTTTGATATAGCAATCACCTGCACTAGAAATGTATTAAAATAATTCCCTACAACCAGTGTCACATCATTATTACATTATAGCATAGCCTTATACTGCACCGTCAGCCACTACTGATAGCAAAACACTGCATGACATATTCATTAACCATCTAGTGCAACAGCAAACATATTCCCTTAAGTACTGCACAGCATAAGTACAAAATATTATTCTACCTACTCTTTCCCTTATTATTCAGCACCCCATCCTTTTAGTGCACTAAATATATTACTAACAATGTAACCATCCGATCAATCACAAGTACTTACTAGCAGCAACAAACCACTGTTTTACCTCTAGCAAACCTCTGCCACAGCTTTTATGTTTGCACCATTATATAGTTAGTGGTGTCAACGGCAGAGCTCAAAGATGATTCAAACTTTAATAACACAATTTCCTATACATCACAATATGATATTTCTTTCATGCAAATGATAAAAGTTGTTATCTCCATTTAAAGGGACATTAAAAACTATTAGATATTAATATAAAATGGTTAATTATATGTAGTAAAACAACTTTGCCATTTACTTTTATTTTTTTCTTTGTTCCTTTTCCTGTAATTTAATTCAGATTATTGTGGGTTTCTCAAATTCCTTTTAAAAGTGGAAGTGCAGACACAGATATAAGCCACACAGTCATTGGTTGCACACTCTAGTAAGACATTTATAACTGTCCCTAATTGGCCTTAGCAGAAAAACCAATATGGCGGCACCCACTTCTTAATGGACATTAGAAGGTTAACCTTATTTTTTCAATATTTAAAAAACTAATGTAATTTTAAAAAATACATGTAAATATTATTATAACAAATTAGACTTTACATGTAAAGACAATGGCCTCTAGTTATCAAGCTCCGTAAGGAGCTTGATGGCCCCTGTTTCTGGCGAGTCTTCAGACTCGCCAGAAACAGCAGTTATGAGCAGGCAGACGGACATCGTTGGAAATCAACCCGATCAAGTACGATCTTGTGAGCTGCTGGTGCAATGATGAATACGGCGAGCAATATGCAATTCAGCGAGGTCTGTCGGACCTGATCCGCACTGTCGGATCAGGTCCGACAGACCTTGTTAACTTGGGGCCAATGCATTAAAGGAACAGTCTACTCCAGAATTCTTATTGTTTAAAAAGATAGACAATCCCTTTATTACCCATTCCCCAGTTTTGCGTAACCCACACTGTTATATTAATACACTTTTTACCTCTGGTTACCTTGTATCTATCAAACTGCCCCCTTATCTCAGTGCTATTTACAGACTTGCATTTTAGCCAATCGATGCTGACTTATTTGTAACTCCACAGGACTGAGCACAGTGTTAACTATATGGCACAAGAGATAAAGGTGGCCTGCAGGGGCTTAGAAACAGGCAGAGTTTTACAGGTTATAAAGTATATTAATATAACAATGTTGGCTATGCAAATTAACAATATGTATTGTAATGGATATTATTATTATTAAAGACTATTGTTGGGGTTAAACTCATTAATCTAGTGCAGCTATTCGTAAATTGCTTAACAGTAGAAGGAATATTATGTTAGTTTAAATAATTTAGGGAGAAATAAGAAAATATATGTCCTACATATCAGGAATATAGGGACACTAAACCCCAATTTTTTTATTTCATGATTCAGATAGATTATTCAATTTTAATCAACTTTCTAATTTACTCCTACATTTAGCCACGAATCAGCAAGTACTACCCAGGTGCTGAACCAAAAATCGTCCGGCTCCTAAGTTTAAATTCCTGCTTTTCAAATAAAGATAGCAAGAGAACAAAGATAAATTGATAATTGGAGTAAATTAGAAAGTTGCTTAAAATTGCATGGTCTTTCTAAATCATGAAAGAAAAAAATTGGGTTTAGTGTCCCTTTAAGTATTTCATAATTGGAAAATTACATTTTTATAAGGTACTCCCACAATCTATCTAGCAATGTTTCCTTTAAGATATAACTTACAATAAGTTGCAAACAGTATTTCTTTCATATGGTTTAAATAGGATAAACCTATCCTCTCACGAGGTGTATTCCATCCTCTGGCTATGTCTGAATACAGAGATGTATTGGGTGATCCAATAACCTTATTTCATCTTTGTTTTTTAAATGTAGATTGGAATACTGATCTATAAATCCAGTATAAAACCGTTTAAAAACATACTTAGAAGTTCCCAGCTTAGCTCTGTTGATGAGGTTAGGGTGGGACACCCAGTGAAAGCAGAAAGAGCAGCTACCCCCTCGCCCCTTCTTTACATATGAAAAAACATAACACAAACAATAGCAGCACAAATCTGTAGACCTGGGTCTACATCTGATACTTTGGGGCTTGGTTAGGAGTCTAAAAATCAGCACAATGTTATTAAAAATAAGCAAAACTATACATTGTTACAAAAACACTCCCAGGTGAGTTATATAAATGGATCATCTACAAAACATTTATGCTAAGAAATATGTTGTGTACAATGTCCCTTTAATGACAAATCTTTAAAAGCCAAAGCAACATTTGAAAACACCATATTATCATGAACTAATCCAGATGTTTGTTTTTAGCATTAAGCCACGTGAGAGGGCGGTAGTACAAAATCTCAGTACACATCGGGCAGTAGAGCTATTAAAGATGGCAGTTTCTGGAGGACGTCTTTTCAAGCACCAAGACAACAAAAATAAATCTCTTGGCATTGGGCCGTACAACCGAGAGAATATTCTACTGGATTTTATAATAAAACAATAGACACATTTACTATACAAACGGCAGCCTATGCTAATAAATTACTTTGGCCACAATAACTTTATCTTCTGTAAACTTTATTACTGCATTTTCTGTACTAAAAGGGACAGTACATTTTAAAAAAAAAAAAAATTTAGTTATGCTTAAAGGGACATGAAACCCAAATTCTTTCTTTCACTATTCAGATAGAGAATACAATTTGAAACAACTTTCTAATTTACTTCTATTATCTAATTTGTTTCATTCTCTTGGTATCATTTGTTGAAAGAGCAGCAATGCACAAATGGTTTCTAACTGAACTCATGGGTGAGCCAATCACAATCAATAAATATATATATATATATATATATATATATATATATATATATATATATATATATATATGCAGCCACCAATCAACAGCGAGAACCTAGATTCTCTGCTGCTTTTGAGCTTGCCTAGATAAACCTTTCAGCAAAGGATAACAAGAGAAGGAAGCAAATTAAATAATAGAAGTAAATTAGAAAGTTGTTTAAAATTGTATTGTCTATCTAAATCATGAAAGAAATGTTTTGGGTTTTATGTCCCTCTAATGAAACAATTCTGCAATACATTTAAATTATTTATTTTTCCCTCTTTTCATTTAAAGGGACACTGTACCCAAAATTTTTCTTTCATGATTCAGATTGAGCATTACATTTTAAGCAACTTTCTAATTTACTCCTATTATCAAATTTTCTTCATTCTCTTGGTATCTTTATTTGAAATGCAAGAATGTAAGTTTAGATGCCGGCCCATTTTTGGTGAACAACCTGGGTTGTCCTTGCTGATTGGTGGATAAATTCATCCACCAATAAAAAAGTGCTGTCCAGAGTACTGAAACCAAAAAAAAAGCTTAGATGCCTTTTTTTTTTTCAAATAATGATAGCAAGAGAACGAAGAAAAATTGATAATAGGAGTAAATTAGAAAGTTGCTTAAAATTGCATGCTCTTTCTGAATTACAAAAGAAAGAATTTGAGTTCAGTGTCCCTTTAAGTTAGCATTTTGTTTATTTTAAGAACTTGAAATGCACTCTGCTGACTTCATCAGGCTAACTCTGCTACATATCAGTCCCTAACTGGCTTTATCAGATAACAACAGCAAAATAATTAACTTTATTCTAACTTTATGACCATGACTAACCTTTTTGTCTGTAAACTAAAGTCCAGATTGATTCCTCCAAATAAGGCAAATGATTGCAGTAAAAAAAAATCAGATGTTAAAGGGATATGACACCCACATTTTTTCTTTCATGATTTAGAAAGAGAATGCATTTTTAAACATCTTTCTAATTTACTTCTATTATCTGATTTGTTTTATTCTCTTGATATTCTTTGCTGAAAAGCATATCTAGATATGCTCAGTAGCTGCTGATTGGTTGCTGCACATAGAAGCCTCATGTGATTGGCTCACCCATGTGCATTGCTTTTCTTCAACTAAGGATATCTAAAAAATGAAGCAAAATAAATAATAGAAGTAAATTGTAATGTGGTTTAAATTTGTATGTTCTATCTGAATCATGAAAGAAAGATTTTGGGTTTAGTGGCCCTTTAATTTGTTTTAAAAAACATTAAGGCTTAGATAATGTTTTATTCTATAGCAACACAAATAATTACAAGGTGTTTATTGTCCCTTTAAAGCTGTTGTGTCATGTGGTCAAAGGATCACTACTGAGCCGAATCATTAAGTCCAAGATATTGTGTGTGTGTGTCTCTCTCTGTCTATATATGTATATGTGTTTGTGTGTATATATATATATATATATATATATATATATATATATATATATATATATATATATATATATACACACACACACACACACACACACATACACTAGTCCTAAAGCCCGTTCACACAAGCCATTTTTTGCAGTACAGCGGTCCCACCCCTTGCTCTCTCTCCCCCTCTCTTTTGCTCTCTCTCCCCCCCTCTCTTTTGCTCTCTCTCCCCCCCTCTCTTTTGCGCTCTCTCCCCCCCTCTCTTTTGCGCGCTCTCCCCCCTCTCTTTTGCGCTCTCTCTTGCTCCACCTCTTTTGTTCTCTCCCCCTCTTTTGCTCCCTCTCTCCCCCTCTTATGCACTCTCTCTCCCCCTCTCTTTTGCACTCTCTCCCCCCTCTCTTTTGCGTTCTCTCTCTCTTTTGCGCTCTCCCCCCCTTTTGCGCTCGCGCTCTCTCCCCCTCTCTTTTGCGCTCTCTCTCTCCCCCTCTCTTTTGCGCTCTCTTTCTCTCCATCCCTCTCTTTTGCTCTCTCCCCCCCCCCTCTCTTTTGCTCTCTCTCTCCCCCCTCTCTTTTGCTATCTCTCCATCCCTCTCTTCTGCTCCCCCCCTCTCTTTAGCTCTTTCCTATCTCTTTTTGTCTCTCCCCCTCTCTTTCTATTTCTCTCCCGACCGTGCCCGGCCCCGTCACGCCCCCAGCCATGCCCACGCTCCCGCCGGCCACGCCCACTTCCGCAGCAAACAGCATGTCCGGTAAGGCTAGGTGTGTTTGTCCTCGTGCTGTCTCTACTGTGCACGATAGCTTCGGACAAACACACTTGGCCTTTTATATTATAGGAGATATATATGTATGTGTGTGTGTGTAATATATATATATATATATATATATACATACATATACACATACACACACAATATATACAGGTATACCTCACTTTACAGCGCTTCACTTTACAGTGATTCGCTAATACAGCGCTTTGTGGAGCTGAAGTTCAACCTCCAAGGATTTTGAAACAGTGCTATAATAATTGTGAGATTGCTAGAAAAGTGACTGGCATCATTTTGTTATGCTTAGTTCACTCTGTTTATAGCATTGCAGTGCAATCTGTGTCTCAGTGCTATAGTCTGGCAAATTTTACTACAGTAATTGTCACAATTTTACAGGTACAGTATTTATTGAATACTAATTGAATACTGTGCTGTGCTAGTGTTAAACTAAACATAGCACTATTGCACCCCTAATATATGTTAGTTGAAACATGTTTTCAGGATTTTAAACACTGAAAAGAAAGCTAAAACTGCCTTGTTTCACTATAAGGCGGTTTTCACTTTACAGCGGGGCTCCGGTCCCTAACCCGCTGTATGAGCGGGGTATACCTGTATTGGACTTAAGTTTTTTTTGATAAGACAGTACAATGTCTACTACAATATATACACACACATACTTACACATAATTAGGCTGGTGTATTCAGATAATTTGTTATGATTCAAATGCAGAAGGCGGCAGAGCAGATGCTTGTGTTATTTGGCGTTTTTTGGAGCCGGATTCCATCTTGAGGAAGTGCAGCACACTAAGATCTATGCTAATGTGTCACAAACAAGCTAGAGAGTTTTTAAAGGGACTTTGTACTGTAAAATTTTCTCCCATTTCATTTATTCAGAATAATCAGTTTTATGTCCTGTAGTGTTTTAAATTGTTTACAAATAGCTGTTTATTTTGTTTTGAAATAAGTTTTCGGATGGTGTTAAACCAGCCAAAACCAAACTATGCTGAAAATGTAAATACTGCAGCATTAAGTATAGAAAGGCTATGTAAACAAGATGCAGCAATAGAAATCAACATCCCATGGGGGTGTAGTAGTCAGCCTAGCCCACCGATGGTGAACTTTGGCACTCCAGATGTTTCAGAATTAAGTTTCCCATAATGCTCAAATGGACTTCAGAGTGCCTAAGCATCATGGGAAATGTAGTTCTGAAACATCTGGAGTGTCAAGGTTTAACTTCACTGGCCTAGCTCATTTGAAAGGGTGGTCTCAATACAATAAACTCTTAGCTACTTGCCTAAATCCATTGTCCCTTTAAATGTTGTTAAAACCAATTAAAACAGTACAAAGGGAAATAAAATTATATATTTCTGCAATTTAAAACCCATCTTAGTACATAGAATGGATTAAAACTATACTTTATAAAGACATCAACATCTCTTGTAAGAATTCTAAAGTTGAAAAGCAAAGTATTATACACCTTTTAACATGTCTAAGACATCACAATACTTCATAGAAATCAATAAACTATGTATTATGTATCATTTTCAAAGGATCATAGCTTTTATTTTTAATGTAATTTGTGCAGTGTCAATGACTTCCTGTCACAGCCACACAAGAGGCTGGGGTCTCTACGGGCATAGGAGGAGCGTACCCTTTAAAGTGCACTATTTCCAGTCAGTTTCTTGCCCATGCTCAAGAGAGGACTTTTGCTGCAAAAATCATTATATTAAGGCAGCTCCCTTCCTATAGGCAGTAGCTACACCAATCATTTCTAAATGCTGATTTTGCAAGGAAAGTAGTAAGTAGTTTGCTTTTTAAACACAACTAAAGGATCACTGTTTTATTGCATTAAACAACCAGATTTCTAATTTTGAGAAGACGTGTGTTAACTCTATAGTTTTATGTAGACGTGCGCATTTGGCAGTTTTGTTCATTGCTGAATGTGGAAGTAGGTGAATCCTTGTGGCATTTGGCTCCTTTCTGACTCAGGATTCTTCTTGTTAAGTGTAACATACTGAGGTTTGGATTTGCACAGATCTTAGTGTGTTTCACTTTAATAAGAAGAAATACGACTCAAAAAAGAGCTGAATGTCGTGAGGTTCCACCTTCTTCTGCATTCGGCAATGAGTGAAACTGTTGAATGCATGTCTAGTTTTATGCCTTATATATGACCGTGATAAAACTTAGAACAACTGAAAAGTTGGAGTCTGAATGAAGTCATAAAACACTAGGACTTATAAATATGGTTTACTTCCATGATACAAAAAAAAATCTGTCAGAATGTCCCTAATAAGCCACAATTAACTCTACCTTACCACAGAGGAGACGTGAGATTGTACCACTGATCAGCCACAGCAATATTGAATAACTTTTTATCAATACATTAGCACTGGAACAGAAAACCAAATAACTAAATCATCCAGTATAACAGTTATAGGAGATACCTAAAGTACACATTTCAGTGATTTGGCAGTGCTCAAGTTCATTATCTGCTGAAGGGCTCATCTTTTTAGTATACTTGTAACATTCTTCTTATTATTATTCAAAAATAATAATTCCCTATGTGCACAGTTAAGTATATAGTCAGGTAAGGAATTTCTTAAAGGGAACAAAACAAATCTTCAGTGCAGATTTGTTCTGTCAAATGAGAACATTTTTAAAGGGACAGTTCACCCAAAAACTTTCTCCCCTTTAAATTATTCCCAATGATCCTTTCTACCTGCTAGAGTGTATTAAATTGGTTGCAAGTAGCTCCTTTACTCATATTTCAGCATTTGAAATAGCTGATTTAGCTTGTGGTTTCCCAACCTATACTGAAAGTTTTGATACTGGAGTATACGCTATTGACAAGCCTAAGTAAACACAGTCAGCAAAAGAAGTTACAATCTCAGTGGGATGCAGGATAGTTAAGTAATAAAATGATAATTTTCCATTGTTCTCTCTTTGTATTGAGCTATGGTGTTCCAGACAAATATAAGATAAGGAAGCAAGTCTGTTTACACTAAGTTATAACATAATGAGATCTGATATTACCTTAAATTCAACCCATTGTAATAGGCTGTGGTTTCAAAGCACAAAACCAGTTACTTCATATCCACAAATAAACCTGAAAATGCAATTTCGCAAATATTTTATACTCTGCAGGTGGTATAACAAGTCATTTAAAATACATTAATGGAAAAACAATTTTACAGTGTACTGTCCCTTTAAGTCTTTAAATTCCCACTTTCTCTTGTTAAGTGTATTCAGTCCACGGGTCATCCATTACTTATGGGATTATATCTTCCCAACAGGAAGTTGCAAGAGGATCACCCAAGCAGAGCTACTACATAGCTCCTCCCCGCACATGTCATACCCAGTCATTCTCTTGCAACTCAACTAGATAGGTCGTTGTGAGAGGTCTGTGGTGTTTTTATACTTAGTTTATTTCTTCAATCAAAAGTTTGTTATTTTAAATGGCACCGGAGTGTGCTGTTTGTTCTCAGGCAGTATTTAGAAGAAGAATCTGCCTGCGTTTTCTATGATCTTAGCAGAAGTAACTAAGATCCACTGGCTGTTCTCGCACATTCTGAGGAGTGGGGTAACTTTCAGAAAGGGAATAGCATGCGGGGAATCCTGCAAACGAGGTATGTGCAGTAAATTATTTTTCTAAGGAAAGGAATTGACTAAGAAAATACTGCTGATACCGATGTAATGTAAGTACAGCCTTAAATGCAGCAGCGACTGGTATCAGGCTGATGAATGTATGTACAATAAGTAATTTTCTAAGGAATGGAATCGACTAAGAAAATACTATTAATACCGAAGTATTGTATAAGCCTTAACTGCAGTAGAAGCTGGTAGCAGGCTTATTAATAACACTATAAAACTTTTAAAGTGTGTGTTTAAAACGTTTACTGGCATGTTATTCGTTTTTTGTGAGGTACTTTGGTGATAAATCTTTTGGGGCATGACATTTTCCACATGGCTGTTGTTTATTTCTATATAGAAACGATTAACTGAGGTTTCCCACTGTTGTAATAGGAGTGGGAGGAGCCTATTTTAGCTCTTTTTTGCGCAGTAAAAATTCAGTTTCAGTCTTCCTGCTCCTTCCTCCTTGATCCAGGTCGTCTCTAGAGAGCCCAGGGGTCTTCAAAAGTCATTTTGAGGGAGGTAATCAGTCACAGCAGACCTGTGACAGTGTGTTTGACTGTGATAAAAATCGTTAATTGTTCATTTGATTATCCGTTTTTGGGTATTAAGGGGTTAATCATCCATTTGCTAGTGGGTGCAATACTCTTCTAACTTAATACATTTACTGTGAAGATTTGGTTGCTATAACTGATTTGGTTCTTTGTTATTTCAACTGTGACTTTTTTTTTTTTGTGCTTCTTAAAGGCGCAGTAGCGTTTTTTTATATTGCTTGTAAATTTACTTAAAAGGTTTTTCCAAGCTTGCTAGTCTCATTGCGAGTCTGTTTAAACATGTCTGACACAGATAAATCTGCTTGTTCACTATGTTTGAAGGCCAATGTGGAGCCCCACAGAAATATGTGTACTAATTGTATTGATGTCACTTTGAATAAAAGTCAATCTTTACATGTAAAGAAATTATCACCAGACAACGAGGGGGAAGTTATGCCGACTAACTCTCCTCACGTGTCAGTACCTTCGCCTCCCGCTCAGGGGGCGCGTGATATTGTGGCGCCAAGTGCATCAGAGAGGCCCATACAAATCACTTTGCAAGACATGGCTGCGGTTATGACAGAGGTATTATCTAAATTGCCTGAATTAAGAGGCAAGCGCGATAGCTCTGGGTTAAGGACAGAGCGCGCTGATGATGTGAGAGCCATGTCTGATACTGCGTCACAATTTGCAGAACATGAGGACGGAGAGCTTCATTCTGTGGGTGACGGATCTGATCCAGGGAGACCGGATTCAGAGATTTCTAATTTTAAATTTAAGCTTGAGAACCTCCGCGTATTGCTAGGGGAGGTATTAGCGGCTCTGAATGATTGTAACACGGTTGCAATTCCAGAGAAAGTATGTAGGTTGGATAGATACTTTGCGGTACCGGTGTGTACTGACGTTTTTCCTATACCTAAAAGGCTTACAGAAATTATTAGCAAGGAGTGGGATAGACCCGGTGTGCCTTTTTCCCCACCTCCGATGTTTAGAAAAATGTTCCCGATAGACACCACCACACGAGACTTATGGCAGACAGTCCCTAAGGTGGAGGGAGCAGTTTCTACTTTAGCTAAGCGTACCACTATCCCGGTGGAGGATAGTTGTGCTTTTTCGGATCCAATGGATAAAAAATTAGAAGGCTACCTTAAGAAAATGTTTGTTCAACAAGGTTTTATCTTACAGCCCCTTGCATGCATTGCGCCTGTCACTGCGGCTGCAGCATTCTGGTTTGAGTCTCTGGAAGAGGCCATTCGCACAGCTCCATTGGATGAGATTATGGCCAAGCTTAAAGCACTTAAGCTAGCTAATGCATTTGTTTCTGATGCCGTTGTACATTTAACCAAACTAACGGCTAAGAACTCCGGATTCGCCATCCAGGCGCGCAGAGCGCTATGGCTTAAATCCTGGTCAGCTGACGTGACTTCTAAATCTAAATTGTTTAATATTCCTTTCAAAGGGCAGACCTTATTCGGGCCCGGCTTGAAAGAAATTATTGCTGACATTACTGGGGGTAAGGGTCATACTCTTCCTCAGGACAGGGCCAAGTCAAAGGCCAAACAGTCTAATTTTCGTGCCTTTCGTAATTTCAAGGCAGGAGCAGCATCAACTTCCTCCGCTCCAGAACAGGAAGGACCTGTTGCTCGTTACAGACAGGGCTGGAAAACTAACCAGTCCTGGAACAAGGGCAAGCAGGCCAGAAAGCCTTCTTCTGCCCCTAAGACAGCATGAAGAGAGGGCCCCCTATCCGGAAACGGATCTAGTGGGGGACAGACTCTCTCTCTTCGCCCAGGCTTGGGCAAGAGATGTCCAGGATCCCTGGGCGTTGGAGATCATATCTCAGGGATATCTTCTGGACTTCAAAGCATCTCCTCCACAAGGGAGATTTCATCTTTCAAGGTTATCAGCAAACCAAATAAAGAAAGAGGCATTTCTACGTTGTGTGCAAGACCTCTTAGTATTGGGGGTGATCCACCCAGTTCCGCGGACGGAACAAGGGCAAGGGTTTTACTCGAATCTGTTTGTGGTTCCCAAGAAAGAGGGAACCTTCATACCAATCTTGGACCTAAAAATCTTAAACAAATTCCTAAGAGTTCCATCATTCAAAATGGAAACTATTCGAACCATCCTACCCATGATCCAAGAGGGTCAATACATGACCACGGTAGACTTAAAGGATGCCTACCTTCATATACCGATTCACAAAGATCATTATCGGTACCTAAGATTTGCCTTTCTAGACAGGCATTACCAGTTTGTAGCTCTTCCCTTCGGGTTGGCTACGGCCCCAATAATCTTTACAAAGGTTCTGGGATCACTTCTGGCGGTTCTAAGACGGCGAGGCATAGCGGTGGCTCCGTATCTAGACGACATCCTGATACAGGCATCAAGCTTTCAAAGGGCCAAGTCTCATACAGAGATAGTTCTGGCATTTCTGAGGTCGCATGGGTGGAAGGTGAATGTGGAAAAGAGTTCTCTATCACCACTCACAAGAGTCTCCTTCCTAGGGACTCTTATAGATTCTGTAGAGATGAAAATTTACCTGACGGAGTCCAGGTTATCAAAACTTCTAAATGCTTGCATTGTCCTTCATTTCATTCCACGCCCGTCAGTGGCTCAGTGCATGGAAGTAATCGGCTTAATGGTAGCGGCAATGGACATAGTGCTATTTGCGCGCCTGCATCTCAGACCGCTGCAATTATGCATGCTAAGTCAGTGGAATGGGGATTACTCAGATTTGTCCCCCCTACTAAATCTGGATCAAGAGACCAGAGTTTCTCTTCTCTGGTGGCTTTCTCGTGTCCATCTGTCCAAGGGTATGACCTTTCGCAGGCCAGATTGGACGATTCTAACAACAGAAACTCCTCCCAATAAATATTCTAGAGTTAAGAGCAATATTCAATGCTCTTCTAGCTTGGCCTCAGTTAGCAACACTGAGGTTCATCAGATTCCAGTCGGACAACATCACGACTGTGGCTTACATCAACCATCAAGGGGGAACCAGGAGTCCCCTAGCAATGTTAGAAGTCTCAAGGATAATTCGCTGGGCGGAGTCTCACTCTTGCCACCTGTCAGCGATCCACATCCCAGGCGTACAGAACTGGGAGGCGGATTTTCTAAGTCGTCAGACTTTTCATCCGGGGGAGTGGGAACTCCAACCGGAGGTGTTTACTCAACTGGTCCATCGTTGGGGCAAACCAGAACTGGATCTCATGGCGTCTCGCCAGAACGCCAAGCTTCCTTGTTATGGATCCAGGTCCAGGGACCCGGGAGCGGTGCTGATAGATGCTCTGACAGCCCCTTGGGTCTTCAACATGGCATGTGTTTCCACCATTCCCGATGCTTCCTCGACTGATTGCCAGGATCAAACAGGATCAAACAGGAAAGGGCATCGGTGATTCTGATAGCGCCTGCGTGGCCACGCAGGACCTGGTATGCAGACCTAGTGGACATGTCGTCCTGTCCACCATGGTCTCTGCCTCTGAGGCAGGACCTTCTAATTCAGGGTCCTTTCAATCATCCAAATCTAATTTCTCTGAGACTGACTGCATGGAGATTGAACGCTTGATTCTATCAAAGCGTGGCTTCTCGGAGTCGGTTATTGATACCTTAATACAGGCTCGGAAACCTGTTACCAGAAAAATTTACCATAAGATATGGCGTAAATATTTATACTGGTGCGAATCCAAGAGTTACTCATGGAGTAAGGTTAGGATTCCTAGGATATTGTCTTTTCTACAAGAGGGTTTAGAAAAGGGCTTATCTGCTAGTTCATTAAAGGGACAGATTTCTGCTCTGTCTATTCTTCTACACAAACGTCTGGCAGAAGTTCCAGACGTTCAGGCCTTTTGTCAGGCTTTGGCTAGGATTAGCCCTGTGTTTAAGACTGTTGCTCCGCAGTGGAGTTTAAACTTAGTTCTTAAAGTTCTTCAAGGTGTTCCGTTTGAACCCCTTCATTCCATTGATATTAAGCTGTTATCTTGGAAAGTTCTGTTTTTGATGGCTATTTCCTCGGCTCGAAGAGTCTCTGAGTTATCTGCCTTACATTGTGATTCTCCTTATCTGATTTTCCATTCAGACAAGGTAGTTCTACGTACTAAACCTGGGTTCTTACCTAAGGTAGTTTCTAACAGGAATATCAATCAAGAGATTGTTGTTCCATCACTGTGTCCTAACCCTTCTTCAAGGAAGGAGCGACTCTTGCATAATCTGGACGTAGTCCATGCCCTGAAGTTCTATTTGCAGGCAACTAAAGATTTTCGTCAAACTTCTTCCCTGTTTGTCGTTTACTCTGGACAGAGGAGAGGTCAAAAAGCTTTGGCTACCTCTCTCTCCTTTTGGCTTTGTAGCATAATACGCTTAGCCTATGAGACTGCTGGACAGCAGCCTCCTGAAAGAATTACAGCTCATTCCACTAGAGCTGTGGCTTCCACCTGGGCCTTTAAGAATGAGGCCTCTGTTGAACAGATTTGCAAGGCTGCAACTTGGTCTTCACTTCACACTTTTTCAAAATTTTACAAATTTGACACTTTTGCTTCTTCGGAGGCTGTTTTTGGGAGAAAGGTTCTACAGGCAGTGGTTCCTTCCGTTTAAAGTTCCTGCCTTGTCCCTCCCATCATCCGTGTACTTTAGCTTTGGTATTGGTATCCCATAAGTAATGGATGACCCGTGGACTGAATACACTTAACAAGAGAAAACATAATTTATGCTTACCTGTTAAATTTATTTCTCTTGTAGTGTATTCAGTCCACGGCCCGCCCTGTCTTTTAAGGCAGATCTAAATTTTTAATTCAAACTACAGTCACCACTGCACCCTATGGTTTCTCCTTTCTTGTCTTGTTTCGGTCGAATGACTGGATATGACATGTGAGGGGAGGAGTTATGTAGCAGCTCTGCTTGGGTGATCCTCTTGCAACTTCCTGTTGGGAAGGAGATATAATCCCATAAGTAATGGATGACCCGTGGACTGAATACACTACAAGAGAAATAAATTTATCAGGTAAGCATAAATTATGTTTTTTCTCTATTCCTCAAAACCAAAGGAGCCTTGTTAACCAATCAGAAGCCTTTCAGAAGCCTTGTTGATCACACATGTACAGTAAGAGAGGGCGAAGGCATTCTTTCCTCGCACTGGTTCTTCTTAAAGGGACACTGAACCCAAATTTACTCCCATTATCAAATTTTCTTCATTCTCTTGGTATCTATTTAAAATGCAAGAATGTAAGCTTAGATGCCGGCCCATTTTTGGTGAACAACCTGGGTTGTTCTTGCCGATTGGTGGATACATTTATCCACCAATGAACAAGTGCTGTCCAGGGTTCTAAACCAAATAAATAGCTTAGATGCCTTATTTTTCAAATAAAGATAGCAAGAGAATGAAGAAAAATTTAAAATAGGAGTAAATTAGGAAGTTGCTTAAAATTGCATGCTCTATCTGAATCACAAAATTAAAAAAATGGGTTTATATATACTGTACATATATTGTTACAGGCTCACTACTTGTAAGCATTCTGCAAGCACTTATTGCCGATTTGTTTTCCACATAGCTGCACCTAATCCAAATAGTATCATCACTGCTACTGCAAACAAGGATGTCCCATTATTAAAAACAGCTGAACCCCAGATTTGGCTTTCATGAATCAGATAGAACATGCAATTTGAAACAACTATCTAATTTACTTCTATTATCAATTTTTTTTGTTCTCCTGGTATCTTTTGTTGAAAAGCAGGGACATATTCTCAGGAGCGTTTACTTGTTTGGGGCACTATATAGCAGCAGTTTTTCAAGAAAGTTATCCATATGAAAGAGCACTATAGATGGCAGCACTATATATCAGTCCATGTAGTATTCCAGAAACATACCTTGGTATCCCTTCTACAAACAATACCATGGGAATGGAGTACATTTGTTAAAAAAAGCTAATTTTTTTTTTTTTTTTTTTTAATTTTATGCTCTGTTTGAATCACTAAATATTTTTTGGGTGTTTCATATCTCTTTAACATTCAAGGAAAGTACAACTGTGCCAAAACCCTAAAACATAATTTAATTGACGTTTTCAGTCTCCACCTTTAATGGCTATTTCTTGCCTTAAGTTTAATCTGCTCTGTTTGCCATTTTCTTGAAGAAGAATCAAGTAATCAATACAATGCATACATTATTAATCAGTTAAAAGATATTTTCAGTTACTTCTAAGCCTCAATTGCAAGTCCTCCCAAGTTTTGTAAATAACAAAATGGCTGTGGGTTACCTCAGAAATACATCACACAATAATATATGAAAATGTGTGGTTTTGCTTGTCTACCAGTGAGCTAATGAAAATCAAGCCAATTAGTAAAGAATAGTATTCCTGAAGCATTAACTATTGTAGTTTTTTTTATTAATAGAGCCACAGATCATTATTAAACTATCTAAAGGTTCAGAACTGTTGGGTCTTTGCTAATTCATATATTAACAGAAATAATTACAATTCTGCTAATTAGTATATTAAACCCACCCACAACTGTAAAGTCAGTAGATGCTGTGAAAGCAGGAGAGATGTACTTCTTATGTAATGTAACATATTTGTTGAATGTAGTATTTTAGACATATATGAATATATTGATGTCATTTCAGAAAAATAAATTCTTCCTAAATCCTTAACAGATTTTGCATTTTGTCTTACTTGTACTTATGAAAATGACAGCGAATGTAAAACAGATTAATACAAAGGGCTCACTGAAATCAATCTCAACTGACAGATATTCAAAGCAGAAAAAATGTCTGTAAATAAATTTGTTGACAAATTATTTTTCATCCCCATTTTAAGCTTTTAAAAAAGATTTAGTTTATAACAATATTATATATATATATAGTTACTTAAATGTTTGTATTCTTTATAGAAAGTGTTTCTTTAAAAAAAAGTTGCAGGCATGATAACCTTATAATGGTGCAAACCCATAAATAATTACTACTCCAAAACTATTAGATAAGAGAAAATAGGACTTAATACTGAAAATCCTATAAAAAGACAGGGAATACAGCACTCTTTTCAAATGTCAATAAACACTTTTTAATAATGCAGTTCTAAATTCCTGAACTGAAAAAACAAACCGATGCAGCAGAAAGATATTTCATATACATCAAATTCTCAAAACACACCCAGAGCAGTCACTCCTTATAAACGCACATACATCCTATAAATATTTCCACACTGGAAATCACTAATCTAAGTCTAGTGTGCACACTGAAAAAGGCCTTTTGGCAATTCGTGTTGGAGACTTAAAGGGACAGTCTAGGCCAAAATAAACTTTCATGATTCAAATAGAGCATGTAATTTTAAACAATTTTCCAATTTACTTTTATCACCAATTTTGCTTTGTTCTCTTGGTATTCTTAGTTGAAAGCTTAACCTAGGAGGTTCATATACTAATTTCTTAGACCTTGAAAGTCACCTCTTTTCAGAATGCATTTTAACAGTTTTTCACCACTAGAGGGTGTTAGTTCATGTATTTCATAAAGATAACACTGTGCTCGTGCATGGGAAGTTATCTGGGAGCAGGCACTGATTGGCTAAACTGCAAGTGTGTCAAAAGAAGTGAAATACAGGGGCAGTTTGTAGAGGCTTAGATACAAGATAATCACAGAGGTTTAAAGTATATTAATATAACTGTGTTGGTTATGCAAAACTGGGGAATGGGTAATAAAGGGATTATCTATCTTTTAAAACAATAACAATTCTGGTGTAGACTGTCCCTTTAAAAAGATCAGCGCTGATTCAAAAAATGAGAAAAAACATACAGTTTTTCAACCAATAGTCCAGTGACATTAAGTAGAAACCAGGTCAAATAGTATGTGCAGCCATCTGTCAAAGTATCCTCCAGATTATTTAGAAGTATAATTCCTTATGTCACGCACTCTACGTCAGTAGTTGTAAGCAAGCACTTTATTGCAGTCACAGAATATCAATTAAACATCCAGTCAGCTATGTGAGTATATAGCCCCTTTTATAACTTCTGCAGTTCATGCTGTACATATAATTGTTAGAGGGAACGTTACCTTCCGCAACTCGCCTTTCTTCAGTCACACCGCTTCAATCTAAACAGAACAAACACATCGTACCTGAAGCCTTCATTCCCTTAATTAGTAGTGCTTGATTTTTTGCACCTCCTTCAACCAGATTGCGGTACTTAGGTCACCATGTACATTTATTCCGGGGTTACTCACAACCGATCACTCTGTGCTTTATGCCAGCACTTGCTCTCTTATGCCGTGACCACGAACGTTTTATATATATATATATATATAAAACTGTTGGGGTAAATAGCTTCTAACTGGAGGCAGTACATTTCTACCTTTCTGTAGACAGATAATAGAGGTTCTTTTGCAGGATAGCTACATCTTGATACATATATTTAGACTCTTATAAGTGTCTGTAAGAAGCCAAATTCTTTATGGAAAAGAAAAACATAGTTATCACAACTTGTAAAAACTGAAATTGTCCTATTAATTATAGGTATCGACATGACTCCTGGTATTGCATTTTCTAACAGTGACATGAGATATAATGTGAGCATGTGACTAACAGTAACTGCAATACCAGGAGTCTGACCTGAGATATAATGTAAGCATGTGACTAACAGTAACTGCAATACCAGGAGTCTGACCTGAGATATAATGTAAGCATGTGACTAACAGCGAACGCAATACCAGGAGTCTGACCTGAGATATAATGTAAGCATGTGACTAACAGCGAACGAAATACCAGGAGTCTGACCTGAGATTATAATGTAAGCATGTGACTAACAGCGAACAAAATACCAGGAGTCTGACCTGAGATATAATGTAAGCATGTGACTAACAGCGAACGAAATACCAGGAGTCTGACCTGAGATTATAATGTAAGCATGTGACTAACAGCGAACAAAATACCAGGAGTCTGACCTGAGATATAATGTAAGCATGTGACTAACATTAACTGCAATACCAGGAGTCTGACCTGAGATATAATGTAAGCATGTGACTAACAGCGAACGCAATACCAGGAGTCTGACCTGAGATATAATGTAAGCATGTGACTAACAGTAACTGCAATACCAGGAGTCTGACCTGAGATATAATGTAAGCATGTGACTAACAGCGAACGCAATACCAGGAGTCTGACCTGAGATATAATGTAAGCATGTGACTAACAGAGAACGCAATACCAGGAGTCGGACCTGAGATATAATGTAAGCATGTGACTAACAGCGAATGCAATACCAGGAGTCTGACCTGAGATTATAATGTAAGCATGTGACTAACAGCGAACGAAATACCAGGAGTCTGACCTGAGATATAATGTAAGCATGTGACTAACAGCGAACGTAATACCAGGAGTCTGACCTGAGATATAATGTAAGCATGTGACTAACAGCGAACGAAATACCAGGAGTCTGACCTGAGATTATAATGTAAGCATGTGACTAACAGCGAACAAAATACCAGGAGTCTGACCTGAGATATAATGTAAGCATGTGACTAACATTAACTGCAATACCAGGAGTCTGACCTGAGATATAATGTAAGCATGTGACTAACAGCGAACGAAATACCAGGAGTCTGACCTGAGATTATAATGTAAGCATGTGACTAACAGTGAATGCAATACCAGGAGTCTGCCCTGAGATCTAATGTAAGCATGTGACTAACAGTGACTGCAATACCAGGAGTCTGACCTGAGATATAATGTAAGCATGTGACTAACAGTGAATGCAATACCAGGAGTCTGACCTGAGATATAATGTAAGCATGTGACTAACAGTAACTGCAATACCAGGAGTCTGACCTGAGATCTAATGTAAGCATGTGACTAACAGTAACTGCAATACCAGGAGTCTGACCTGAGATATAATGTAAGCATGTGACTAACAGTTAATGCAATACCAGGAGTCTGACCTGAGATATAATGTAAGCATGTGACTAACAGTGAATGCAATACCAGGAGTCTGACCTGAGATCTAATGTAAGCATGTGACTAACAGTAACTGCAATACCAGGAGTCTGACCTGAGATCTAATGTAAGCATGTGACTAACAGTAACTGCAATACCAGGAGTCTGACCTGAGATATAATGTAAGCATGTGACTAACAGTGAATGCAATACCAGGAGTCTGACCTGAGATCTAATGTAAGCATGTGACTAATAGTAACTGCAATACCAGGAGTCTGACCTGAGATCTAATGTAAGCATGTGACTAACAGTAACTGCAATACCAGGAGTCTGACCTGAGATATAATGTAAGCAGGTGACTAACAGCGAATGCAATACCAGGAGTCTGACCTGAGAGTATAATGTAAGCATGTCACTAACAGTGAATGCAATACCAGGAGTCTGACCTAAGATCTAATGTAAGCATGTGACTAACAGCGAATGCAATACCAGGAGTCTGACATGAGATATAACAACATTTATGCTTACCTGATAAATTTATTTATTTCCAGATATGGAGAGTCCACAACGTCATTCAATTACTAGGGGGAATATCACTCCTGGCCAGCAGAAGGAGGCAAAGAGCACCACAGCAAAGCTGTTAAGTGTCACTCCCCTACCCATAATCCCCAGTTATTCGACCTAAGGGAAATGGAAAAAGTAAATTTATGCTTTCCTGATAAATTAATTTCTTTTACGATATGATAAGTCCACGGATTTCATCCTTACTTGTGGGATATTAACCTCCTGCTAACAGGAAGTGGCAAAGAGCACCACAACAGAGCTGTATATATAGCCCCTCCCTTCCCCTCCACCCTCAGTCATTCGGCCGAAGGTATAGAAAGAGGAAAGGCTAAAAGGTGCAGAGGTGACTGAAGTTTACAAAAAATATAAAGAAAAACTGTCTTAAAAAAAACAGGGTGGGCCGTGGACTCGTCATATCGTAAAAGAAATTAATTTATCAGGTAAACATAAATTTACTTTTCTTTTACAAAGATATGACGAGTCCACGGATTTCATCCTTACTTGTGGGAAACCAAGACAGGAACCTAAACAGAAGGCACCACTGCTTGAAGAACCTTTCTCCCAAAAAAAGCCTCAGAAGAAGCAAAAGTATCAAATTTGGAAAATTTGGAAAAAGTGTGAAGGGACAACCAAGTCGCAGCCTTACAAACCTGTTCAACAGATGCATCGTTTTTAAAGGCCCATGTGGAAGCCACAGCCCTAGTAGAATGAGCCGTAATTCTTTCAGGAGGCTGCTGTCCAGCAGTCTCATATGCCAGGCGGATGATACTTCTCAGCCAAAAAGAAAGAGAGGTAGCCGTAGCTTTCTGACCCCTACGCTTTCCAGAATAAGCAATGAATAATGAAGATGATTGACGAAAATCCTTCCACTGACCGAGCATGCACAGTTGCAGTGGTCTGAGATGAAAGCGAGCAAACGGAACGATGTCCATTGCCGCTACCATTAATCCGATTACCTCCATACACTGAGCCACTTATGGCCAAGGAATGGACAGAAGTGCTCGGGAAGTATTCAAAATCTTTGATTTTCTGACCTTCGTCAGAAATACTTTCATGGCTACCGAGTCTATCAGAGTTCCCAAGAAAGGAACCCTTGTCTGTGGAACAAGTGAACTCTTCTCTAAATTCACTTTCCAGCCGTGAGTTCTCAGAAAAGACAACACTGTGTCAATGTGAGATTTTGTCAGATGATATGTTGACGCCTGAATCAGAAAATAGTCCAGATAAGGCGCCACCGCTATCCCTTGCGGTCTGAGAACCGCCAAAAGAGACCCTAGAACCTTTGTAAAGATTCTGGGTGCTGTGGCCAACCCGAAAGGAAGAGCCATGAACTGATAATGTTTGTCCAAGAAGGCAAACCTTAGAAACCGATGATCATCTTTGTGGATTGGAATATGAAGATAAGCATCCTTCAAATCCATGGTAGTCATATATTGACCCTCCTGGATCATTGGCAAAATCGTTCGAATTGTCTCCATCTTGAATGATGGAACTCTTAGAAATTTGTTTAGACACTTGAGGTTCAAAATGGGTCTGAACGTTCCCTCTTTTTTGGGGACCACAAATAGGTTTGAGTAAAACCCCTGTCCCAATTTTGGAACAGGACAGATTACTCCCATAGTAAAACGGTCTTTAACACAGCGTAAGAACGCCTCTCTCTTTATCTGGTTTGCAGATAATTTTGAAAGATGAAATCTCCCTCTTGGGAGAAAATCCTTGAATTCCAATTGATAACCGTGGGTCACTATTTCTAGTGCCCAGGAATACTGAACATCTCTTGCCCAAGCCTGAAGAAAGAAAGTCTGCCCCCTACTAGATCCGGTCCCAGATCGGGGGCCACCCGTTCATGCTGCTTTGTGGAAGAAGAAACAGGGGGCCGCCTTTAAAGTTCCGAAAGGAACAAAAATTATTCTGTTTACCTCTCATTTTAACCGACCTATCCTGAGGTAGGGCGTGGCCCTTACCTCCTGTAATATCACAAATGATCTCCTTCAATTCTGGCCCAAAAAGGGTCTTACCTTTAAAGGGAATAGCGAAAAGCTTATATTTTGATGACACATCAGCAGACCAAGATTTGAGCCGCAATGCTCTACGTGCTAAAATAGCAAATCCTGCATTTTTTGCCGCTAATTTAGCAATTTGAAAAGCGGCATCAGTAATAAAAGAATTAGCTAGCTTAAAGGGACACTGAACCCACATTTTTTCTTTTGTGATTAAGATAGAGCATGCAATTTTAAGCAACTTTCTAATTTACTCCTATTATCAATTTTTATTTGTTCTCTTGCTATTTTTATTTGAAAAAGAAGGCATCTATGCTTTTTTCTTGGTTCAGGACTCTCAACAGCACTTTTTTATTGGTGGATGAATTTATCCACCAATCAGCAAGGACAACCCAGGTTGTTCACCAAAAATGGGCCGGCATCTAAACTTACATTCTTGCATTTCAAATAAAGTTACCAAGAGAATAAAGAAAATTTGATAATAGGAGTAAGTTAGAAAGTTGCTTAAAATGTCATGCTCTATCTGAATCGCAAAAGAAAAAAATTGGGTTCAGTGTCCCTTTAAGAGCCTTAATTCTATCTAGAATGTAATCTAATTGAGTCTCAACTTTAAGAGACTCTTCTAGAGCCTCAAACCAAAAAGCTGCTGCAGTAGTTACTGGAAGCCATGGGTTGTAAAAGAAATCCTTGATTAACAAATAATTTCTTTAGTAGACCCTCTAATTTCTTATCCATAGGATCCTTGAAAGCACAACTATCCTCAATGGGTATAGTAGTACGCTTAGCTAGGGAAGATATATAGCTCCCTCTACCTTAGGGACCGTTTGCCATGAGTCCCGAATGGTATCTGATATAGGAAACATTTTCTTAAAATTAGGAGATGGAGAAAACGGTATACCTGGTCTATCCCATTCCTTACTAATAATTTCCGAAATTCTCTTAGGAACCCGAAAAACATCAGTGTAAGTAGGAACTTCCAAATATTTATCCATTTTACACAATTTCTCTGGAGGAATCACAATAGGATCACAATCACCCAGAGTCGCTAAAACCTCCATAAGCAACAGGCGGAGGTGTTCAAGCTTAAATTTAAATGACATAGCATCCAAATCTGTCTGAGGCAAAACATTCCCTGAATCAGAAATTTCACCCTCAGACAGTAATTCCCTGATCCCCAACTCAGAGCACTGTGAGGGAACATCGTAAATAGCTAATAAAGCATCAGAGGATTCAGTAGTTACATTAATACTTGACCTACTGCGTTTACCCTTCAACACTGGTAATTTAGACAATACCTCTGTAAGGGTAGTTGACATAACTGCAGCCATCTCCTGCAGAGTAAAGGAATTAGACGCACTAGAAGTACTAGGCGTCGCTTGTGTGGGCATAAAAGGTTGTGACACTTGCGGAGAATTGGATGGCATATCCTGATTCTCTTCAGACTGAGAATCATCCCTAGGCACACTTACTTTATTTAAAATATGCTTTTTACATTGTAAAGCCCTTTCAGTACAAAAGTTACACAATGTTAGAGGGGGTTGCACAACAGCTTCTAAACACATAGAACAATGAGAGACCTCAATGTCAGACATGTTGAACAGACTAGTAATACCACAAAAGTCATTTAAACACTTATTTAAAGCATAAAATAAACATTAGAAAAAAATGTGTACTGTGCCTTTAAGAAAAGAAAAAGTGAACAATTTTTCCAAAATGCACAAAAAACGTTAAATTATTCCCAAATTTAACTAAATATCGTTGGTTAATCCAAAAATTACTACACCCAGAAGCAAGGGCAGAAATAAGGCTTTAGAAGTACTTATATCAATATGTAGTCAAAAGATAAAAATACACTCTGCACCTCGCCACAGCTCTGCTGTGGCGCTTACCTGCCCCCAGGGTACTTCAAATCAAGTATCCACACACAATATAACCCTCAAGCATAAAACCAATAAGTTTTAAGCGCCAAAAATAAAAAAACATAAAAACAGAATTTATGTTTACCTGATAAATTTCTTTCTCCAACGGTGTGTCCGGTCCACGGCGTCATCCTTACTTGTGGGATATTCTCTTCCCCAACAGGAAATGGCAAAGAGCCCAGCAAAGCTGGTCACATGATCCCTCCTAGGCTCCGCCTACCCCAGTCATTCGACCGACGTTAAGGAGGAATATTTGCATAGGAGAAACCATATGGTACCGTGGTGACTGTAGTTAAAGAAAATAAATTACCAGACCTGATTAAAAAAACCAGGGCGGGCCGTGGACCGGACACACCGTTGGAGAAAGAAATTTATCAGGTAAACATAAATTCTGTTTTCTCCAACATAGGTGTGTCCGGTCCACGGCGTCATCCTTACTTGTGGGAACCAATACCAAAGCTTTAGGACACGGATGAAGGGAGGGAGCAAATCAGGTCACCTAAATGGAAGGCACCACGGCTTGCAAAACCTTTCTCCCAAAAATAGCCTCAGAAGAAGCAAAAGTATCAAACTTGTAAAATTTGGTAAAAGTGTGCAGTGAAGACCAAGTCGCTGCCCTACATATCTGATCAACAGAAGCCTCGTTCTTGAAGGCCCATGTGGAAGCCACAGCCCTAGTGGAATGAGCTGTGATTCTTTCGGGAGGCTGCCGTCCGGCAGTCTCGTAAGCCAATCTGATGATGCTTTTAATCCAAAAAGAGAGAGAGGTAGAAGTTGCTTTTTGACCTCTCCTTTTACCTGAATAAACAACAAACAAGGAAGATGTTTGTCTAAAATCCTTTGTAGCATCTAAATAGAATTTTAGAGCGCGAACAACATCCAAATTGTGCAACAAACGTTCCTTCTTTGAAACTGGTTTCGGACACAGAGAAGGTACGATAATCTCCTGGTTAATGTTTTTGTTAGAAACAACTTTTGGAAGAAAACCAGGTTTAGTACGTAAAAACCACCTTATCTGCATGGAACACCAGATAAGGAGGAGAACACTGCAGAGCAGATAATTCTGAAACTCTTCTAGCAGAAGAAATTGCAACTAAAAACAAAACTTTCCAAGATAATAACTTAATATCAACGGAATGTAAGGGTTCAAACGGAACCCCCTGAAGAACTGAAAGAACTAAATTGAGACTCCAAGGAGGAGTCAAAGGTTTGTAAACAGGCTTGATTCTAACCAGAGCCTGAACAAAGGCTTGAACATCTGGCACAGCTGCCAGCTTTTTGTGAAGTAACACCGACAAGGCAGAAATCTGTCCTTTCAGGGAACTTGCCGATAATCCTTTTTCCAATCCTTCTTGAAGGAAGGATAGAATCCTAGGAATCTTAACCTTGTCCCAAGGGAATCCTTTAGATTCACACCAACAGATATATTTTTTCCAAATTTTGTGGTAAATCTTTCTAGTTACAGGCTTTCTGGCCTGAACAAGAGTATCGATAACAGAATCTGAGAAACCTCGCTTCGATAAAATCAAGCGTTCAATCTCCAAGCAGTCAGCTGGAGTGAAACCAGATTCGGATGTTCGAACGGACCCTGAACAAGAAGGTCTCGTCTCAAAGGTAGCTTCCAAGGTGGAGCCGATGACATATTCACCAGATCTGCATACCAAGTCCTGCGTGGCCACGCAGGAGCTATCAAGATCACCGACGCCCTCTCCTGATTGATCCTGGCTACCAGCCTGGGGATGAGAGGAAACGGCGGGAACACATAAGCTAGTTTGAAGGTCCAAGGTGCTACTAGTGCATCCACTAGAGCCGCCTTGGGATCCCTGGATCTGGACCCGTAGGAGGGAACTTTGAAGTTCTGACGAGAGGCCATTAGATCCATGTCTGGAATGCCCCACAGCTGAGTGACTTGGGCAAAGATTTCCGGATGGAGTTCCCACTCCCCCGGATGCAATGTCTGACGACTCAGAAAATCCGCTTCCCAATTTTCCACTCCCGGGATGTGGATAGCAGACAGGTGGCAGGAGTGAGACTCCGCCCATAGAATAATCTTGGTCACTTCTTCCATCGCTAGGGAACTCCTTGTTCCCCCCTGATGGTTGATGTACGCAACAGTCGTCATGTTGTCTGATTGAAACCGTATGAACTTGGTCCTCGCTAGCTGAGGCCAAGCCTTGAGAGCATTGAATATCGCTCTCAGTTCCAGAATATTTATCGGTAGAAGAGATTCTTCCCGAGACCAAAGACCCTGAGCTTTCAGGGATCCCCAGACCGCGCCCCAGCCCATCAGACTGGCGTCGGTCGTGACAATGACCCACTCTGGTCTGCGGAATGTCATCCCTTGTGACAGGTTGTCCAGGGACAGCCACCAACGGAGTGAGTCTCTGGTCCTCTGATTTACTTGTATCTTTGGAGACAAGTCTGTATAGTCCCCATTCCACTGACTGAGCATGCACAGTTGTAATGGTCTTAGATGAATGCGCGCAAAAGGAACTATGTCCATTGCCGCTACCATCAACCCGATCACTTCCATGCACTGAGCTACGGAAGGAAGAGGAACGGAATGAAGTATCCGACAAGAGTCCAGAAGTTTTGTTTTTCTGGCCTCTGTTAGAAAAATCCTCATTTCTGAGGAGTCTATAATTGTTCCCAAGAAGGGAACCCTTGTTGACGGGGATAGTGAACTCTTTTCCACGTTCACTTTCCAGCCGTGAGATCTGAGAAAGGCCAGGACGATGTCCGTGTGAGCCTTTGCTCGAGGGAGGGACGACGCTTGAATCAGAATGTCGTCCAGGTAAGGTACTACTGCAATGCCCCTTGGTCTTAGCACCGCTAGAAGGGACCCTAGTACCTTTGTGAAAATCCTTGGAGCAGTGGCTAATCCGAAAGGAAGCGCCACAAACTGGTAATGTTTGTCCAGGAATGCAAACCTTAGGAACCGATGATGTTCCTTGTGGATAGGAATATATAGATACGCATCCTTTAAATCCACCGTGGTCATGAATTGACCTTCCTGGATGGAAGGAAGGATAGTTCGAATGGTTTCCATCTTGAACGATGGGACCTTGAGAAATTTGTTTAAGATCTTGAGATCTAAGATTGGTCTGAACGTTCCCTCTTTTTTGGGAACTATGAACAGATTGGAGTAGAACCCCATCCCTTGTTCTCTTAATGGAACAGGATGAATCACTCCCATTTTTAACAGGTCTTCTACACAATGTAAGAACGCCTGTCTTTTTATGTGGTCTGAAGACAACTGAGACCTGTGGAACCTTCCCCTTGGGGGAAGTCCCTTGAATTCCAGAAGATAACCCTGGGAGACTATTTCTAGCGCCCAAGGATCCAGAACATCTCTTGCCCAAGCCTGAGCGAAGAGAGAGAGTCTGCCCCCCACCAGATCCGGTCCCGGATCGGGGGCCAATATTTCATGCTGTCTTGGTAGCAGTGGCAGGTTTCTTGGCCTGCTTTCCCTTGTTCCAGCCTTGCATTGGTCTCCAAGCTGGCTTGGCTTGAGAAGTATTACCCTCTTGCTTAGAGGACGTAGCACTTTGGGCTGGTCCGTTTTTACGAAAGGGACGAAAATTAGGTCTATTTTTTGCCTTGAAAGGCCGATCCTGGGGAAGGGCGTGGCCCTTACCCCAGTGATATCCGAGATAATCTCTTTCAAGTCAGGGCCAAACAGCGTTTTCCCCTTGAAAGGAATGTTAAGTAGCTTGTTCTTGGAAGACGCATCAGCCGACCAAGATTTCAACCAAAGTGCTCTGCGCGCCACAATAGCAAACCCAGAATTCTTAGCCGCTAACCTAGCCAATTGCAAAGTGGCGTCTAGGGTGAAAGAATTAGCCAATTTGAGAGCATTGATTCTGTCCATAATCTCCTCATAAGGAGGGGAATCACTGTCGACCGCCTTTATCAGCTCATCGAACCAGAAACATGCGGCTGTAGCGACAGGGACAATGCATGAAATTGGTTGTAGAAGGTAACCCTGCTGAACAAACATCTTTTTAAGCAAACCTTCTAATTTTTTATCCATAGGATCTTTGAAAGCACAACTATCCTCTATGGGTATAGTGGCGTTTGTTTAAAGTGGAAACCGCTCCCTCGACCTTGGGGACTGTCTGCCATAAGTCCTTTCTGGGGTCGACCATAGGAAACAATTTTTTAAATATGGGGGAGGGACGAAAGGAATACCGGCCTTTCCCATTCTTTATTAACAATGTCCGCCACCCGCTTGGGTATAGGAAAAGCTTCTGGGAGCCCCGGCACCTCTAGGAACTTGTCCATTTTACATAGTTTCTCTGGGATGACCAACTTGTCACAATCATCCAGAGTGGATAATACCTCCTTAAGCAGAATGCGAGATGTTCCAACTTAAATTTAAATGCAATCACATCAGGTTCAGCTTGTTGAGAAATGTTCCCTGAATCAGTAATTTCTCCCTCAGACAAAACCTGCCCTGGCCCCATCAGACTGAGTTAGGGGCCCTTCAGAAATATTAATATCAGCGTCGTCATGCTCTTCAGTATCTAAAACAGAGCAGTCGCGCTTACGCTGATAAGTGTTCATTTTGGCTAAAATGTTTTTGACAGAATTATCCATTACAGCCGTTAATTGTTGCATAGTAAGGAGTATTGGCGCGCTAGATGTACTAGGGGCCTCCTGAGTGGCAAGACTCGTGTAGACGAAGGAGGGAATGATGCAGTACCATGCTTACTCCCCTCACTTGAGGAATCATCTTGGGCATCATTGTCATTGTCACATAAATCAATTTATTTAAATGAATAGGAATTCTGGCTTCCCCACATTCAGAACACAGTCTATCTGGTAGTTCAGACATGTTAAACAGGCATAAACTTGATAACAAGTACAAAAAACGTTTTAAAATAAAACCGTTACTGTCACTTTAAATTTTAAACTGAACACACTTTATTACTGCAAATGCGAAAAAACATGAAGGAATTGTTCAAAATTCACCAAATTTTCACCACAGTGTCTTAAAGCCTTAAAAGTATTGCACACCAAATTTGGAAGCTTTAACCCTTAAAATAAAATGATTCCTCAAGGCTAAATATGTGTTAATAATCAATCGATTTAGCCCAAAAAAAAAATCTACAGTCTTAATAAGCCCTTTTTGAAGCCCTTATTTACAATCGTAATAAACATGGCTTACCGGATCCCAGAGGGAAAATGACAGCTTCCAGCATTACATCGTCTTGTTAGAATGTGTCATACCTCAAGCAGCAAGAGACTGCTCACTGTTCCCCCAACTGAAGTTAATTGCTCTCAACAGTCCTGTGTGGAACAGCCATGGATTTTAGTGACGGTTGCTAAAATCATTTTCCTCATACAAACAGAAATCTTCATCTCTTTTCTGTTTCTGAGTAAATAGTACATACCAGCACTATTTCAAAATAACAAACTCTTGATTGAATAATAAAAACTACAGTTAAACACTAAAAAACTCTAAGCCATCTCCGTGGAGATGTTGCCTGTACAACGGCAAAGAGAATGACTGGGGTAGGCGGAGCCTAGGAGGGATCATGTGACCAGCTTTGCTGGCTCTTTGCCATTTCCTGTTGGGGAAGAGAATATCCCACAAGTAAGGATGACGCCGTGGACCGACACACCTATGTTGGAGAAATAGGTCTTAATGCTTACCCCATTCCCATACAGGGAAATAATGCCAGCCAGTTCTGATACACCAAGTCTCCTCATAAAAAAGGCTGCACATACCTTAATGCTGCTTGTAGCATGAAACCGGTCTCCACACTGAAGATGTCTCATGGTTACCTTCAGAAGTCTTGTGGGAACCAGCGTGGATCTTAGTTACAAATGCTAAGATCATCAAACCTCAGGGCAGAAATCTTCTTCCATATCCCCCTGAGGAAAATAGTACGCACCGGTACCATTTAAAATAAAAAAACTTCTTGATTGAAGAAACTAAAACTAACACCTCACTTTACCATGTCTTCCTAGTATAACACAGGCAAAGAGAATGACTAAGGGTGGAGGGGAAGGGGAGGGTCTATATATATATATACAGCTCTGCTGTGGTGCTCTTTGCCACTTCCTGTTAGCAGGAGGTTAATATCCCACAAGGATGAAATCCGTGGACTCGTCATAACTTTGTAAAAGAAAAGCAAAACGATTGGGATGTAATCAACTGAACCAGCCACAAAAACACTTTACCCTCCTGAGTTCTCTATACTCAGATATAGATATAAGCCCTTAGCCCAGTGCCTGCATAGTAATTGCTGTCACAGGGTCCTCCTTCTTACAGAAATGAAGCAATGTCCCCTGAAATATAATAAAGTGCTCCACTCCTCTGAGATCTTCCCAGACCCAGAATAAAAAGTTAGCACTTACCTTGAACTCTGCCCGACAGCAGGGCAGCTCAGCAGGTTTAGGAGGTCCTCTCCCTCCCATAGCCCTGTGGAAAATGATAAAGCCTGAGTTAAGTGCGTTTAGGCGATCAGAATAAGGGCAGCATAAATGTATGGGAGGCGCAGTGAGAATTATGTCCCACAAGTTCCCATTGCTCTAAAGCCACCAAAATCTCTACTGAAGAGACTGATATGGACTACGGCTACACCCTAGAACAAAGTAGCACACTCTGGCACTACTTTAAAAATAATAAACTCTTGATTGAAGAATCTAATCTAACACCTCACTTCCTATCACTAACGTAGGCAAAGAGAATGACTGGAGTGGAGGGAAGGGAGGAGCTATTTAGAAGCTCTGCTGTGGTGCTCTTTGCCTCCTCCTGCTGACCAGGAGGTGAATATCCCATTAGTAATTAAGATGATCCGTGGACTCATCGTGTCTTAAAAAAGAAATAAATAAATTTATCAGGTAAGCATACATTTTCTTTTCTTTTTTATGACACGATGAGTCCATGGATCATCTTAATTACTAAAGGGATTCAATACCCAAGCTAGAGTACACAGATGATACGGGAGGGACAAGACAGGGAACCTAAACGGAAGGCACCACTGCTTGAAGAACCTTTCTCCCAAAAGCAGCCTCAGCCGAGGCAAAAGTGTAAAATTTGTAGAATTTAGAAAAAAAAAGTGTGATAAGAGGACCAAGTTGCAGCCTTGCAAATCTGTTCCACAGAAGCTTCATTTTTGAATGTCCATGAGGAAGCAACAGCCCTTGTGGAATGAGCCATAACTCTCTCAGGAGGCTGCTGTCCAGCAGTCTCATATGCAAAATGTATGATACTCTTCAGCCAAAAAGAAAGAAAAGTTGCCGTAGCTTTCTGACCGTTACGTTTTTCTGAAAAAATCACAAACAAGGAAGACGACTGACGAAAGTCCTTAGTCGTCTGCAGATAAAACTTTCCATGCAACATTGGAAAAGCAGACAACGCATCAGAAATAGAAGACATGAGAGAAGCTATGTCTTTTAAAGTAACCCCAGAAAAGACTATAGCGGAAGCACAAGGCACTGCTTGTGAGGGTAACATTTGGGACGCTTGGGAAGAAAGCTGCGGCATATATTAAACCTTATCATTAGATTTTTTGGACAACATCCGCCTTAGATGAGATTGGCTCAAAAAAAATCTTTTCCCTATAATTCAAAGTCCTCTCAATACATGAGGGACAGAAAGAGATTGGTGGTTCCACATTGGCGTCAAAACATAAGGAGCAAGTGACATCTTGCAAGTCCCCTTGGTCCATGCTTGTTCACAATTGGCCAAATAGCAAATAATTTTCTTTAAATTTATCTGCAAAAATTAAAAAGAAAAACCGTTACTGTCTCTTTAAATTCAAAACAGTTTCTTTTTTACTGAAAACCGTTTACCTTTTTGTAACTTTCTACAGACACCTTTGATGTATTGCTGACCAAGCCTGCGTTTATGTGCCGTGCGTACCTTCCTCAGTGAGCTGGACCACTACAAAGTTCCAGTCTGCCCCATTAGCACCATTGGGTGCGCTGCGTTTGCGAGTACCCATTTTCCCATATTCTAATATTCATCTGCCTGATGATACTAGGCATGTTGGCGCCTCTGTCTCTTTTTTTTCTTCAGAATTTCCTCCCAGGGATTGACCTCCTTTATCAGAGAGCAGCCACAACATTAGAATCCTAAGACTTTATCACTGTATTCTTTTATCCTTTTTTGTCCGATTATATTCGGCAAATATCTGTTTTGTGATATATGCTTGTGTTCTTATTTTATGATTATATTTTTATATGTGTATTTTATAGTAACTAATATTCATATATGCTTTTAGCAGTATATACTTAGGAAGCGCCCCTATGGGATTGATACCTAGTTGCATTTTTCTCTAAACCGTTCACCTTAGCAAACTACACTGAAGTAAAATGGTACACCTTTGCACCTCAGCTACTCTGCTGTGGTGCTCCTACCTGACTGAAGACCAGAAAATTTTACCCTGTAATCAGCTCCAGACAATCCGTTTAGCGCTGCTGAAGAGGATATACCACTCCAATACTAGAAACGCATGCTCTGCACAGACCATGCGTCTCTAGAACAGACCGGACGAATCCTTCCTAATGTCTCTCAAAAACTGAACCGCAACTAAAGTGGCACACAAACCAGGAAGATCTGCCCATTGTGGGCGTTAACCTATGCCGAAAACTACCCGTTCATCATATAGTCAGAAAAAAGTGTGAAACCACTAGAGCCATAACAGCCTTACTCCAGCCCCAGTGCCTGCCAAGTAAAGCTGCCAACAGTTCTCTCCACCCCAGGAAATTTTGTCATGTCCCTAACATAAAGAGCCACCTTCCTTTTCAGTGCCCCTTGTTCAGTTATAGTGAGCTCACTTTTTTTCTGAGACTCCTTTCTGTTTCAATGTGCCCCAGAATAATTAAAGTGAGCACTTACCTTAGCTTCTGCCTGGCAGCAAGGCAGCTCCCAGGCTTGAGAGGGTCCTCTCCTCACATCGACCTGTGGAAAATAAATTGCCTGAGTAAATGTTTACCTCAGACTAAAGTATATAGGGCAGCAAAGAGAAAACATGGGAGGCGCAGTAAGAAATTATGTCCCACAAGTTCCCATTGCTCTAAAGCCACCAATTCTCTAATAAAGAGACTAATATGGACTATGGCTACACCCTAGGACAAAACAGCACAATCCTGTACCACTTTAAAAATAATAAACTCTTGATTGAAGAATTATAACTAACACCTCACTTTACCACTTCCAATCACTATTGTAGGCAAAGAGAATGACTGGAGTGGGAGGGAAGGGAGGAGCTATTTAACAGCTTTGCTGTGGTGCTCTTTGCCGCCTCCTGCTGACCAGGAGGAGAATATCCCATTAGTAATTAAGATGATCGTGGGACTCATCGTAAATAAAAAGTTAAATTTATGCTTACCTGATAAATTATTTCTTCTATGATATGACGAGTCCACGGATTTCATCCTTACTTGTGGGATTTATCCTCCTGCTAACAGGAAGTGGCAAAGAGCACCACAGCAGAGCTGTATATATAGCTCCTCCCTCCTCTCCACCCCCAGTCATTCGACCGAAGTTAGGAAGAGAAAGGAAAAGCTAAAGGTGCAGAGGTGACTGAAGTTTACAAAAATATATATAATCTAAATCTGTCTTAAGATGAACAGGGTGGGCCGTGGACTCGTCATATCGTAGAAGAAATTAATTTATCAGGTAAGCATAAATTTACTTTTCTTCTACAAGATATGACGAGTCCACGGATTTCATCCTTACTTGTGGGATACATTACCAAAGCTACAGGACACTGATGAAAGGGAGGGAACAAGACAGGAACCTAAACGGAAGGCACCACTACTTGAAGAACCTTTCTCCCAAAACCAGCCTCAGAAGAAGCAAAAGTATCAAATTTGGAAAAAGTGTGAAGAGACGACCAAGTCGCAGCTTTGCAAATCTGTTCAACAGAAGCATCGTTTTTAAATGCCCATGAGGAAGCCACAGCCTTAGTAGAATGAGCCGTAATTCTTTCAGGAGGCTGCTGTCCAGCAGTCTCATACGCCAGACGGATAATAATCTTCAGCCAAAAAGAAAGAGAGGTAGCCGTAGCTTTCTGACCCCTACGCTTTCCAGAATAAACAATGGATAATGAAGATGATTGACGGAAATCCTTTGTTGCCTGCAAGTAAAACTTCAGGGCACGGACCACGTCTAAGTTATGCAACAGATGCTCCTTCTTAGAAGAAGGATTAGGACATAAGGAAGGAAAAACAATTTCCTGATTAATATTCTTATTTGAAACAACCTTAGGGAGGAACCCAGGTTTGGTACGAACTGAAAATGTTTGTCCAGAAAGGCAAACCTTAGGTATTGATGATGATCCTTATGAATAGGAATATGAAGGTATGCATCCTTCATGTCCACAGTAATCATATATTGACCCTCCTGGATCATTGGCAAAATTGTTCGGATAGTTTCCATCTTGAACGATGGAACGCTGAGAAACTGGTTTAGACTCTTGAGATCTAAAATGGGTCTGAAAGTTCCCTCTTTTTTGGGAACCACGAAGAGATTTGAGTAAAATCCCTGCCCCTCTTCCAGTATTGGAAAGGGACGAATTACTCCCATAGTAGAGAGGTCTTTTATACAATGTAAGAACGCCTCTCTTTTTATCTGGTCTACAGACAATTTTGAAAGAAGAAATCTCCCCCTTGGGAGAAATCCCTTGAATTCCAGTTGATACCCATGGGTCACAATTTCCAGTGCCCAGGGATCCTGAACATCTCTTGCCCAAGCCTGTGCAAAGAGAGACAGTCTGCCCCCTACTAGATCCGGTCCCGGGTCGGGGGCCGCCCCTTCATGCTGTCTTGGTAGCAGCAGCGGGCTTTTTGGGTTGTTTACCCTTGTTCCAGGCCTGGTTGGGTCTCCAGACGGACTTGGCCTGAGCAAAATTCCCTTCCTGCTTTGTGGAGGAAGAGGAAGAAGAGGGTACTCCTTTAAAGTTCCGAAAGGAACGAAAATAATTTTGTTTACCCCTATTCTTAACAGACTTATCCTGAGGTAGAGTATGACCTTTACCTCCAGTAATGTCAGAAATAATTTCCTTCAACTCAGGCCCGAATAGGGTCTTACCCTTGAAAGGAATAGTCAAAAGCTTTGATTTAGATGACACATAAGCAGACCACGATTTTAAACATAACACTCTTCGCGCTAAAATGGCAAATCCTGCATTTTTAGCTGCCAATTTAGCAATTTGAAAGGCGGCATGTGTGATAAAAGACTTAGCTAGCTTGAGAGCCTTAATTCTATCTAAAATATCCTCTAAGGGAGTCTCAATTTTAAGAGACTCTTCCAAGGCATCAAACCAGAAAGCCGCTGCAGTAGTCAATGGAACAATGCAGGCTGTTGGTTGTAAAAGGAAACCCTGATTAATAAATATTTTCTTTAGAAGACCCTGTAATTTTTTATCCATAGGGTCTTTGAAAGCGCAACTGTCCTCAATAGGAATAGTTGTACATTTAGTCAGGGTAGAAATAGCTCCCTCCACTTTAGTAGAAAACGGTATACCCGGTCTGTCCCACTCCTCCTTAATAATCTCTGAAATTCTCTTAGGAACCGGAAAAACATCAGTGTAAGTGGGTACTTCTAGATATTTGTCCATTTTACACAATTTCTCTGGTGGTACCATAATAGGGTCACAGTCATCCAGTGTCGCTAAAACCTCCCGAAGTAACAGGCGGAGATGTTCTACCTTAAATTTAAAGGACATGGGGGGCGTGTCCAGGCTTTAGCCGAAGATGGCTGCTAATCTGGGAGCTCTGTCTAAAGGATAATCTTTCCACCAAGATATCTGTCTTTTCGGATGCCATCCTGCACAGAATTTCAGTATATGCCAGGAGACCTACCTGTGAGGGTACATCGGAAATAGCCAACAATGCGTCAGAGGACTCAGTATTCACATTAATCCCTGTCCTACTGTGTTTACCCTGTAACACTGGTAACTTAGATAATACCTCTGTAAGGGTAGTTGACATAACTGCAGCCATATCCTGCAGAGTAAAAGAATTAGACGCATTTGAGGAACTCGGTGTCGCTTGTGTGGGCGTTAAAGGTTGTGACACTTGGGGAGAATTAGACGTCATATCCTGATTCTCTTCAGACTGAGAATCATCCTTAGGCACACTTTCTTTACATAAAATATGCTTTTTACATTGTAAGGCCCTTTCAGTACAAGAGGTACACAAAGTAAGAGGGGGTTCCACAATGGCTTCTACACACATAGAACAAGGAGTTTCTTCAAGTTCAGACATGTTAAACAGACTAGCAACAGCCACAATAGTCGTAAATCACCTCATATAATAACTCAAAACACCTTAAGAAAAAAACGTACTACACCTTTAAGAAATAAAAAGCGCAACAATTTTTCCCAAACTGCACTAAAACGTTTAAAAACGCTAAACGATTATATAGAACACTTTAATTTGTCCAAAAATTATTGCACCCTATAAGCACAGGAGAAATTACCCTTTAAGGGACATTTTAATGCAAAAATATAACTTTAACAATGAAAATGGCCCCTGCACCTCGCCACAGCTCTGCTGTGGCGCCTACCTGCTCTTAGGGTACCGAAAACTGACTCGACAACGATGCGGTGACTGTAAAATAACTTTAGGCCCCACCGGAGCTAATGCCTGCTGCCTTCTTAGAGAGAGAAAACTGTGCGTCTGAGCGTGCGAAATAAGCTCCGCCCATCAAGGACGTCGCATCAACAATCAGCCTAACCGCATGGGAAGCGGTTTGAAAAGGAAAAGCCATGTGGTCCCCTGTATATACAATACACTAATAAAGAACTGCAGCCCTACTGACCTAAATATAAACTATATACATGTCAAGCTGCCTCTCCCAGTGTCAAGCCCAGTATAGATATGCAAACCGTAGTAGCAATATGTATAAACACAGGAATTTCAGTAACACCCTCAGTCAAACAGGTCTACTGCTTACCCCTTCCCTTGCAGGGAAAAAATGTCAGCCAGTTCTGATATAACAAGTCTCCTCAGAAATAAAAGACTGAACATACCTCAATGCTGCTTGTAGCATGACACCGTTCTCCACATTGAAAATTTCTCTTGCACTACCTTCAGAAGTTCTGTGGGAACCAAAATGGATCTTAGTTACGTCTGCTAAGATCATCAACCTCTTCATTCCATTTCTCCCTAAGGAAAAATAGTACACACCGGTACCATTTAAAAATAAAAAACTTCTTGATTGAAGAATCTAAAACTAACACCTCACTTTACCTCTTCCTATTACTAACACAGGCAAAGAGAATGACTGGGTGTGGAGAGGAGGGAGGAGCTATATATACAGCTCTGCTGTGGTGCTCTTTGGCACTTCCTGTTAGCAGGAGGAAAAATCCCACAAGTAAGGATGAAATCCATGGACTTGTCATATCTTGTAGAAGAAAAAGAAATTACATGCCCTATGTGAATCATGAAAGTTTATTTTGATCTTGACTGTCCCTTTAAGCATGCTATTAATGACTCACATGTGATACAATTTCTTGACGTGTGCAGATCAGTGTGTATTTGAGGTGAGCAGAGGAGGGCTGTGCTCTACTCATTTATACTTTTAGTGTTTTGTTTTTCCCAATACAAGTGTTATTTTGTTTTTAGCATAGGCCTTCCCAAGTAACAATATAGCAATTTTATTTTAGTATTAATGGTCTAGTGAAAATTAAACCTTTCATGATTCAGATAGAGCATGCCGTTTGAAGCAGCTTTTAAATTTACTGATATTTCCAATTTTTCTTCGTTCTCTTGGTATCTTAATTTGAGACCATTTTTGGTTCAGAACCTGGGAAGAACTTGCTGATTGGTGGCTACATTTCAACATCTATCCAATTGATTATTTTCTTGTGTATACTGAAGAAATGAAATTAAGTACCTCAACCTTCCCCCTGGTCAATGTTAATTATGCCACCCTTCACACACATATTCTTGTGCATATATTTTCCTTCCTAGATTTTATGCCATTTATATACTAAAAAAGAAACGTTAAAGTTGGACTTAGAAATTTTGCAAGCATATTACACTTTGGACATCTTTTTAAATGTTACTTTTTTTTTATTTTTAAATCATTCCAATAAAGGTTGTGTTTTCATTTTCTGCACTTTTGAGTTTATAGACGGAGTGCTAGAGTGTATCACTGTCTCTTTTTTATTTATATATATAGCGCTTGGCGGAGCTTTACAAATAAATGATAATAATAATAGATAGATTGATAGATATTTAGACATTTGGACAGTATACAGGTTTTGGGAAACTAATTACTTCTCTCCCCTACTTTCTCATTTTCTTTTATCTTTCTCTACTTTATCTTTTAAAAGACCATTCTCTATCCAGTCAATTTAAAGTGAAAAACAGAATTTATGTTTACCTGATAAATTACTTTCTCCAACGGTGTGTCCGGTCCACGGCGTCATCCTTACTTGTGGGATATTCTCTTCCCCAACAGGAAATGGCAAAGAGCCCAGCAAAGCTGGTCACATGATCCCTCCTAGGCTCCGCCTACCCCAGTCATTCGACCGACGTTAAGGAGGAATATTTGCATAGGAGAAACCATATGTTACCGTGGTGACTGTAGTTAAAGAAAATAAATTATCAGACCTGATTAAAAAAACCAGGGCGGGCCGTGGACCGGACACACCGTTGGAGAAAGTAATTTATCAGGTAAACATAAATTCTGTTTTCTCCAACATAGGTGTGTCCGGTCCACGGCGTCATCCTTACTTGTGGGAACCAATACCAAAGCTTTAGGACACGGATGAAGGGAGGGAGCAAATCAGGTCACCTAAATGGAAGGCACCACGGCTTGCAAAACCTTTCTCCCAAAAATAGCCTCACAGAAGAAGCAAAAGTATCAAATTTGTAAAATTTAGAAAAAGTGTGCAGTGAAGACCAAGTCGCTGCCTTACATATCTGATCAACAGAAGCCTCGTTCTTGAAGGCCCATGTGGAAGCCACAGCCCTAGTGGAGTGAGCTGTGATTCTTTCAGGAGGCTGCCGTCCGGCAGTCTCATAAGCCAATCGGATAATGCTTTTAATCCAGAAGGAGGGAGAGGTCAGTTGCTTTTTGACCTCTCCGTTTACCAGAATAAACAACAAACAAAGACAAAGTTTGTCTGAAATCCTTAGTAGCTGCTAAGTAAAATTTGAGAGCACGAACTACATCCAAGTTGTGCAACAAACGTTCCTTCTTTGAAACTGGATTGGACACAAAGAAGGCACAACTATCTCCTGGTTAATGTTTTTGTTAGAAACAACTTTTGGAAGAAAACCAGGTTTAGTACGCAAAACCACCTTATCTGCATGGAACACCAGATAAGGAGAAGAACACTGCAGAGCAGATAATTCTGAAACTCTTCTAGCAGAAGAAATTGCAACCAAAAACAAAACTTTCCAAGATAATAACTTAATATCAACGGAATGTAAGGGTTCAAACGGAACCCCCTGAAGAACTGAAAGAACTAGGTTGAGACTCCAAGGAGGAGTCAAAATTTTGTAGACAGGCTTGATTCTAACCAGAGCCTGAACAAAGGCTAGAACATCTGGCACAGCTGCCAGCTTTTTGTGAAGTAACACAGACAAGGCAGAAATCTGTCCCATCAAGGAACTTGCAGATAATCCTTTTTCCAATCCTTCTCGAAGGAAGGATAGACTCTTAGGAATCTTAACCTTGTCCCAAGGGAATCCTGCAGATTCACACCAACAGATATACCAAATTATGTGGTAATTTTTCTGGTTACAGGCTTTCAGGCCTGAACAAGAGTATTAATAACAGAATCTGAGAACCCTCGCTTTGATAAGATCAAGCGTTCAATCTCCAAGCAGTCAGCTGGAGTGGGTCGAACGGACCTAGAACAAGAAGGTCTCTCAAAGGTAGCTTCCATGGTGGAGCCGATGACATATTCACCAGATCTGCATACCAAGTCCTGCGTGGCCACGCAGGAGCTATCAAAATCACCGACGCCCTCTCCTGATTGATCCTGGCTACCAGCCTGGGGATGAGAGGAAACGGCGGAACACATAAGCTAGTTTGAAGGTCCAAGGTGCTACTAGTGCATCCACTAGAGCCGCCTTGGGATCCCTGGATCTGTACCCGTAGTAAGGAACTCTGAAGTTCTGACGAGAGGCCATCAGATCCATGTCTGGAATGCCCCACGGTTGAGTGACTTGGGCAAAGATTTCCGGATGGAGTTCCCACTCCCCCGGATGCAATGTCTGACGACTCAGAAAATCCGCTTCCCAATTTTCCACTCCTGGGATGTGGATAGCAGACAGGTGGCAGGAGTGAGACTCCGCCCATAGAATGATTTTGGTCACTTCTTCCATCACTAGGGAACTCCTTGTTCCCCCCTGATGGTTGATGTATGAACTTGGCCCTCGCTAGCTGAGGCCAAGCTTTGAGAGCATTGAATATCGCTCTCAGTTCCAGAATATTTATCGGTAGAAGAGATTCTACCCGAGACCAAAGACCCTGAGCTTTCAGGGATCCCCAGACCGCGCCCCAGCCCATCAGACTGGCGTCGGTCGTGACAATGACCCACTCTGGTCTGCGGAAGGTCATCCCTTGTGACAGGTTGTCCAGGGACAGCCACCAACGAATGAGTCTCTGGTCCTCTGATTTACTTGTATCTTCGGAGACAAGTCTGAATAGTCCCCATTCCACTGACTGAGCATGAACAGTTGTAATGGTCTTAGATGAATGCGCACAAAAGGAACTATGTCCATTGCCGCTACCATCAAACCTATCACTTCCATGCACTGCGCTATGGAAGGAAGAGGAACGGAATGAAGTATCCGACAAGAGTCTAGAAGTTTTGTTTTTCTGGCTACTGTCAGAAAAATCCTCATTTCTAAGGAGTCTATTATAGTTCCCAAGAAGGGAACCCTCGTTGACGGAGATAGAGAACTCTTTCCACGTTCACTTTCCATCCGTGAGATCTGAGAAAGGCCAGGACAATGTCCGTGTGAGCCTTTACTTGAGGAAGGGACGACGCTCGAATCAGAATGTCGTCCAAGTAAGGTACTACAGCAATGCCCCTTGGTCTTAGCACCGCCAGAAGGGACCCTAGTACCTATGAGAAAATCCTAGGAGCAGTGGCTAATCCGAAAGAAAATGCCACGAACTGGAAATGCTTGTCCAGGAATGCAAACCTTAGGAACCGATGATGTTCCTTGTGGATAGGAATATGTAGATACGCATCCTTGAAATCCACCTTGGTCATGAATTGACCTTCCTGGATGGAAGGAAGAAGTGTTCGAATGGTTTCCATCTTGAACGATGGAACCTTGAGAAACTTGTTCAAGATCTTGAGATCTAAGATTGGTCTGAACGTTCCCTCTTTTTTGGGAACTATGAACAGATTGGAGTAGAACCCCATCCCTTGTTCTCCTAATGGAACAGGATGAATCACTCCCATTTTTAGCAGGTCTTCTACCCAATGTAAGAATGCCTGTCTTCTTATGTGGTCTGAAGACAACTGAGACCTGTGGAACCTCCCCCTTGGAGGAAGCCCCTTGAACTCCAGAGAATAACCTTGGGAGACTATTTCTAGCGCCAAGGATCCAGAACATCTCTTTCCCAAGCCTGAGCGAAGAGAGAGAGTCTGCCCCCCACCAGATCCGGTCCCGGATCGGGGGCCCGCATTTCATGCTGTCTTGGTAGCAGTGGCAGGTTTCCTGGCCTGCTTTCCTTTGCTCCAGCCTTGCATAGGTCTCCAGGCTGGATTGGCTTGAGAAGTATTACCTTCCTGCTTAGAGGACGTAGCCCTTGGGGCTGATCCGTTTCTGCGAAAGGGAAAAACTTAGGTTTATTTTTGGTCTTGAAAAGACCTATCCTGAGGAAGGGCGTGGCCCTTGCCCCCAGTGATATCAGAGATAATCTCTTTCAAGTCAGGGCCAAAGAGTGTTTTCCCCTTGAAAGGAATGTCAAGCAATTTGTTCTTGGAAGACGCATCCGCTGCCCAAGATTTTAACCAAAGCGCTCTGCGCCACAATAGCAAACCCAGAATTTTTTCGCCGCTAACCTAGCCAATTGCAAGGTGGCGTCTAGGTGAAAGAATTAGCCAATTTAAGAGCACGAATTCTGTCCATAATCTCCTCATAAGAAGAAGAATTACTAATAATCGCCTTTCCTAGCTCATCAAACTAGAAACACGCGGCTGCAGTGACAGGACAATGCATGCAATTGGTTGTAGAAGGGAACCTTGCTGAACAAACATCTTTAGCAGACCTTCTAATTTTTTATCCATAGGATCTTGGAAAGCACAACTATCTTCTATGGGTATAGTGGCGCGCTTGTGTAGAGTAGAAACCGCCCCCTCGACCTTGGGGACTGTCTGCCATCAGTCCTTTCTGGGGTCGACTATAGGAAAACAATTTTATAAATATGGGGGGAGGTACTAAAGGTATACCGGGCCTGTCCCATTCTTTACTAACAATGTACGCCACCCGCTTGGATATAGGAAAAGCTTCGGGGGCCCCGGGGCCTCTAAGAACTTTTCCATTTTACATAGTGGTTCTGGAATGACCAGATAATCACAATCATCCAAATTGGATAACACCTCCTTAAGCAGAGCGCGGAGATGTTCCAACTTAAATTTAAAAGTAATCACATCAGGTTCAGCTTGTTGAGAAATGTTTCCTGAATCTGAAATTTCTCCCTCAGACAAAACCTCCCTGGCCCCCTCAGACTGGTGTAGGGGCCCTTCAGAAACCATATCATCAGCGTTCTCATGCTCTACAGAATTTTCTAAAACAGAGCAGTCGCGCCTTCGCTGATAAGTGGGCATATTGGCTAGAATGTTTTTGATAGAATTATCCATTACAGCCGTTAAATGTTGCATAGTAAGGAGTATTGGCGCACTAGATGTACTAGGGGCCTCCTGTATGGGCAAGACTGGTGTAGACGAAGGAGGGGATGATGCAGTACCATGCTTACTCCCCTCACTTGAGGAATCATCTTGGGCATCATTTTTACTAAAAATTTTTATGACCTAAAATACATATAGTTAAATGAGAAGGAACCTTGGTTTCCCCACAGTCAGAACACAATCTATCTGGTAGTTCCGACATGTTAAACAGGCATAAACTTGATAACAAAGCACAAAAAACGTTTTAAAATAAAACCGTTACTGTCACTTTAAATTTTAAACTAAACACACTTTATTATTGCAATTGCGAAAAAGTATGAAGGAATTGTTCAAAATTCACCAAAATTTCACCACAGTGTCTTAAAGCCTTAAAAGTATTGCACACCAAATTTGGAAGCTTTAACCCTTAAAATAACGGAACCGGAGCCGTTTTTATATTTAACCCCTTTACAGTCCCTGGAATCTGCTTTGCTGAGACCCAACCAAGCCCAAAGGGGAATACGATACCAAATGATGCCTTCAGAAAGACTTTTCTATGTATCAGAGCAGCTGCATGCCATGCTGTCCTCAAAAACAAGTGCGCCATACCGGCGCGAAAATGAGGCTCTGACTATGATTAGGGAAAGCCCCTAAAGAATAAGGTGTCTAAAACAGTGCCTGCCGATATAATCATATCAAAATACCCAGAATAAATGATTCCTCAAGGCTAAATATGTGTTAATAATGAATCGATTTAGCCCAGAAAAAGTCTACAGTCTTAATAAGCCCTTGTGAAGCCCTTATTTACTATCTTAATAACATGGCTTACCGGATCCCATAGGGAAAATGACAGCTTCCAGCATTACATCGTCTTGTTAGAATGTGTCATACCTCAAGCAGTAAGAGACTGCACACTGTTCCCCCAACTGAAGTTAATTGCTCTCAACAGTCCTGTGTGGAACAGCCATGGATTTTAGTTACGGTGCTAAAATCATTTTCCTCATACAAACAGAAATCTTCATCTCTTTTCTGTTTCTGAGTAAATAGTACATACCAGCACTATTTTAAAATAACAAACTCTTGATTGAATAATAAAAACTACAGTTAAACACTAAAAAACTCTAAGCCATCTCCGTGGAGATGTTGCCTGTACAACGGCAAAGAGAATGACTGGGGTAGGCGGAGCCTAGGAGGGATCATGTGACCAGCTTTGCTGGGCTCTTTGCCATTTCCTGTTGGGGAAGAGAATATCCCACAAGTAAGGATGACGCCGTGGACCGGACACACCTATGTTGGAGAAATATGATTTTACTGCCTCTTAAGTTATGTTATCAATATAATAAAAATAGAGTATATGCAGGGACAAATGTAACCACTAGATGGCATTTGTGGTACACCAAAACTACATTTTAGGCCTATGATGGCAGAATGTTGAATCTTCAACACGCAATATGAAAAGGAACAAAAATAAGCCCAAAACATAATTTAAGTCAAACGTCTGATTGTGGTGACAACAAAGTTGCAAAACAAAATTTATGCTTACCTGATAAATTTATTTATTTCTTGACACGGTGAGTCCACGGATCATCATCAATTACTGTTGGGAATATCACTCCTTGTCAGCAGGAGGAGGCAAAGAGCACCAGAGCGCCCTTCCCACAACCCTAAGTCATTTGACTGAAGGAAAAGGAGAGAAAGGAAATAACACAAGGTGCCTGAGGTTTATATGACAAAGAAAAACTGTCTGAAAAACAGGGCGGGCCGTGGACTCACCGTGTCAAGAAATACATTTATCAGGTAAGCATAAATTGTGTTTTCTTTCTGACACAGTCAGTCCACGGATCATCATTAATTACTGTTGGGAATCAATACCCAAGCTAGAGGACAAGCTAGAGGACACAGATAAGGGAGGGCCAAGACAGGTAACCTAAAACAGAAGGCACCACTGCTTCCAAACCTTACTCCCATAAGAAGCCTCAGCCGAGGCAAAAGAATAAAAATTATAGAATTTAGAAAAGTGTGCAAAGAAGATCAAGTCTCAACCTTACAAAACCGATCTAGAGAGAGCTCATTCTTGAAGTCCCAAGAAGAAGACACCACCCTAGTGGAGTGAGCTTTAATTCTCTCTGCAGGCTGCTGCCCAGAAGTCTCATAAGTCATACAAATAACACTTCTCAACCAAGAGAAAGAGAAGAGACAGTAGCTCCTAGCTCTTACGTTTACCAAAAAAGCAAATAAATGCAGAAGACTGAAGAAAGTCCTTCATAGTCTGCAAATAGAATTAAGAGCCTACACAAAGTCTAAGTTGTGCAACAAACAATCCTTATGAGAAGAAGGAAAAAGACGAAGAGAAGGAACAACAATTCCCTGATTAATATTTGTGTCCAAAACAACCAAAGGAAGAAAACCAAACTTGGTAAGGAGAACTGCCTTATCTGCGTGAAATACGAGATAAGGGGAATCACACTGCAACGCTGAGAGTCCATCAAATAGAAAAAACAGCAGAAAGAAACAAAACATTCCAAGATAATTTCATATCTATGGAAAGCAGAGGCTTAAACAGAGCCAGTGGACAAACTTTAAGAACAAGATTAATGCTCCAAGGAGGCAATTGATTAAAACACAGGCCTAATTCTGAACAGGGCCTGACAAAAAGATTGTACATCCGGCACATCCGCCAGACATTTGTGCAGCAGAATGGATAAAGTAGAAATCTGACCTTTGAGGGTACTGACAGATAACCCATTCTCAAGACCTTCCTGGAGAAAAGATACGATCCTTGGGATTCTGACCTTCCTTTAAGATAATCCTTAACTCACACCAATAAGATATTCACGCCATATCTTCTGGTAAAACTTTCTAGTAACAGACTCACAAACCTGAATCATGGTCTCAATGACCTATTTGGAAAACTCACGCTTAGCTAAAATCAAGCGTTCAAAACTGTAAGCAGACAGCTTCAGAGAAACTAGATTTGGCTGAAAAAAAGGCCCCTGAAACAGAAGATCCTAGTAGATCCTAGTAGACATCTCTACTAGATCTGCATACCATATCCTGCGAGGCAACGCAGGAACTATTAGAATCACTGATGCCCTCTCCTGCTTGATCCAAGCAATGCCCCGGGAAAGGAGAACAAACAGAGGACAAGATATGCCAATTTGAAATTCAAAGGAACTGCCAGAGCTTCTATCATAAAGACTTGGGGATCACTCAACCTCAAACCGTACTTGGAGGAGCTTAGTGATCTAAATACACATCAGATCCAATTCTGATAACCACCATCTGGTTGTTATCCTGGAGAACACCTCTGAATGGAGTTCGCACTCCCCGGCATAAAAAGTCTGTCTGAACAGAAAATCCACTTTGGACCCTGATAGCCTGGGCTAGGGCCAGCTGAATCCAAATCATCAAAGTATTGAAGATCGCTCAACTCCAGAATGTTTATGGGAAAAGCAGATTCCTCCGGACACCAAAGTCCCTGTGCCTTCGAGTCCCAGACTGTTACCCAACAGGCTGGCATCCGTGGTCACAATTACCCAAGAGGGTCTCTGAAAGCAAGTCCCCTAGTACAGATGTTCTTGAGACAGCCACCACGGTATGGAATCCCGTGTAGCTTAATCCAGAGCTATTCTCTGAGATAGATCAGAATAATCTCCATTCCACTGATCGAGCATGCATGGCTGCAGAGGTCTCAAATGGAATCGAACCAACGGAACTATGTCCATGGAAGGCATCATCAACCCAATTACCTCCATGCAATGGGCCACTGATGGCCGTGCCATCGACTGTAGGGCCAGGCAAGCGGACAGCAACTTGGCTTTTCTGACCTCCGTCAGAATTATCTTTATAGATAGTCTATAATGGATCCTAAGAAAGTCACTCTTGAAGATGGAACAAGAAAACTCTTTTCCAATTAATCTTCCAACAGTGTTGGAACGAAGAAAACGCCAACAAGATCCTTGTTGCAAAGATTGTGCCTGAATAAGAATTTCGTCCAGGTTATGCGCCACTGCAACTCCCCGAGTCCGCATTACATCCAATAGAGCTCCCAGAATCTTGGAGAAATTCTGGGGGCGGTGGCGAGACCAAATGGGAGCACTTTTAATTGAAAATGTTTGCCTAGATAAGCAAACCTCAGATATTTGTGATGATCCCTATGAAAGGGAACTTGCAGGTACGTATCCTTCAGGTCTATGATCGTCATGAATTGACCTTTTTGAATCAGGGGAAGAATGGAACGGATAGTCTCCATCTTGAAGGACGGTACTCTGAGAAATTTGTTAAAAGCTCCCCCCCTTTTTTGGGAAACACAAACCGGTTTGAGAAAAAAAAACCTAGACCCTGTTCCTGACTTGGAACCGAGACCATCACTCCCAAGAGGGAAAGATTCTGTACACATTTCAAGAACGCCTCTCTGCTTATTCGGACTACAGATAATCTTGAGAGGTGGAACCTGACCCTGGGAAGAAATATTCTGACTCTAACTTGTACCCCAGGGACACTATGTCCCCTGCCCAGCCCCCCACCTGGATCAATCCTGGATTGAGACAAAACTTCTGTCAGATCCGGACCAAAAAGGTCCTACCCTTGGGAGGAACTGTCAGAAGCTTGAAAGCAGGAGGAAAAAACAAACCACTGATCATGATAAAAATAACTGGCCTGCCCGCAAGTCCTGAGGGCTAGCAAAACCAGATAGATATCTTGGCTCCTTGCTTAAAGACTAGCATGGAAACAACAGGGATACAGGAATTGGCTAGCCTAAAAGCCTTAATTATGTACTGGATCTCCTCTTAAGGAATCCCTACCAATTAGGACAGACAAGGCGTCGCATCAATAAGATGCTTAGCTTGACAGTTGAAAACCCACATATCCGCCATTAATCCTGAAGAACAGCCATTCTCTCTAGAAATCATAGTTCTCTTAGCCCGAGTAGAAATATCCTACTACTATTGGCACCGTGCTCATGAAAGTCATTGGAGACAAGAACAAGATCCATCTTTAAAAAGACAGGAAACAGGGAAACTCCAAAAGTAGCCCTCCCAGTCCTGTCCAGCACGGATTGGAATAGGAAAAACTGAGAAATCCTATTATCTATTAAGTGCACTAACTTCCTTAAGGATTGACAACGACAAACGAATCGGAGTCACTCCAATGCAGTCAAAATCTCTTTAAAACACAAGAAGGTGTACAGACTGAAATCTGAAGAATACTATTTTAGCATCAGATAAAGGAATTACACTATCCAATCTGAGGTTTTCGAATTATTTATAATTCAACAGTATAACAGGATTTGTCAAAAAAAACAAAAAAAAAACAAAAAACAAGTATTAATAAAGAAATTACATCATAACGTTACTTGTAAAAAATAGTGCATTGGTTTTTCTCTTAACAACATTTTCGAATACTAATCTAAGTCTAAACAATCTCCTCTTGTTGTATTCTTATACTGTTGACTGTTTTATTAAATTTTTCTAACGGCACACACACGCGCACAAAAAAGATAAAGAGGAAAAAAAAAAAAAAAAACACGGAGGGACCTCTTCATCTAGGGAATACTGTATTTATAATTGCTGTTTCAAGGAAGATTGTCCCCCTAAATGGCGCATTAAGCTGCCTCTGACTTTCTTCTGGCAGATCTAAAATTATATTTTTCCATTTCTTAAAAAAATCTATTTATACGAGATTCAGAGTTATTAACCTTGAGCCAGAATCTTTTGATCTTGGTACAGTCCCAGAAAGAATGGAACAGATTTGTTCTTAGCCTTTTACAATCTGAGATTTTACCCTCAGAGACTACCGACTTACTCTCCCCATCAGCTACGAGGAAGGTGGTCCGAGTATTATCAGGCAGAACAGAAACTTTACTATCTGAAGCAATAATGTTCCTCCTGCAATCATTCACTAAAATTAGGAAAAGCAGATAAAGCCACAGATACCCAAAGGACACCTGAGCAGCAATCTGCAGGCAAATAACTCCTCCAGGAGAATATGAGGAACCGCAGGGCACTTCTGGTGATGCCAGAGGCTTGGGATGTGTAAGGAGAAAACTGTTGTAATGCTTACACAGAATCATCTCTATCTTAAGAGATCCAGCGAACAGGAACATACAAAATTGTACTTTAAAAAAGCAATATAATGTCTGAAAAATAGTTTAAAGCAAAAACATTGCAGGAACATTGAGCCACTGGAGAACTCTTAGCAAAAATGCAAATAAATAAAACAAACACAAAACTTTTACTTTAAAAAGTTAATGTACATAACTGTGTTTCATGCACAGTATAATTAGTAATGATTGACACATACAATAAAAACTATCCAAATAAACGTTCTCCTAACATAAGGAATGTCTACCATCTATGAAATAAATTGAATAGCATAATTTTTTTTAACTTTAACATTGCGCTAAAAGCATATAAGCTCCATTCTCAGCCAGAGACAGAGGCGCGGTCACGTGACCAGACCCGGCAAAAAAGGAAAAATTATGCCGCAACGCCTCAGTTAAGGAGGAGGCGGGAACACAGTAAAAATAGGAGAATAAAGTGTGCAACTGTATCTTCTAACATTGCGCTTTATTCCACCATGCTAACATGCCACTAAAAAAAACAGAATTTATGCTTACCTGATAAATTACTTTCTCCAACGGTGTGTCCGGTCCATGGCGTCATCCATTACTTGTGGGAATATTCTCTTCCCCAACAGGAAATGGCAAAGAGCACAGCAAAAGCTGCCCATATAGCCCCTCCTCAGGCTCCGCCCCCCAGTCATTTGACCGACGGTTAGGAGAAAAAAAGGAGAAACTATAGGGTGCCGTTGTTGACTGTAGTGTATAGAGAAAGAAATTTTTCAAACCTGATTAAAAAACCAGGGCGGGCCGTGGACCAGACACACCGTTGGAGAAAGTAATTTATCAGGTAAGCATAAATTCTGTTTTCTCCAACATTGGTGTGTCCGGTCCACGGCGTCATCCATTACTTGTGGGAACCAATACCAAAGCTTTAGGACACGGATGAAGGGAGGGAGCAAATCAGGTTACCTAAACGGAAGGCACCACAGCTTGCAAAACCTTTCTCAAAAAAATAGCCTCCGAAGAAGCATAAGTATCAAATTTGTAGAATTTGGCAAAAGTGTGCAGAGAAGACCAAGTCGCTGCCTTACATATCTGATCAACAGAAGCCTCGTTCTCGAAGGCCCATGTGGAAGCCACAGCCCTAGTAGAGTGAGCTGTGATTCGTTCCGGAGGCTGCCGTCCGGCAGTCTCATAAGCCAATCGGATAATGCTTTTCAGCCAGAAAGAAAGAGAGGTAGCAGTAGCTTTTTGTCCTCTCCTCTTACCAGAGTAAACGACAAACAAAGATGAGGTTTGTCTAAAATCCTTTGTTGCTTCTAAATAGAACTTTAAAGCACAAACTACATCTAAATTGTGTAACAAACGGTCCTTCTTTGAAACTGGATTCGGACACAGAGAAGGAACAACTATTTCCTGGTTAATATTCTTGTTGGAAACAACTTTAGGAAGAAAACCAGGCTTAGTACGCAAAACGACCTTATCTGAATGGAACACCAGATAGGGTGGATCACACTGCAAAGCAGATAATTCAGAAACTCTTCTAGCAGAAGAAATAGCAACCAAAAACAGAACTTTCCAAGATAGTAACTTGATATATATGGAATGTAAAGGTTCAAACGGAACCCCTTGAAGAACTGAAAGAACTAAATATAGACTCCAAGGAGGAGTCATGGGTCTGTAAACAGGCTTGATTCTAACCAAAGCCTGTACAAAAGCTTGTACATCTGGCACAGCTGCCAGTTGTTTGTGTAACAAGACAGATAAAGCAGAAATCTGTCCTTTTAGAGAACTCGCTGACAACCCTTTATCCAAACCTTCTTGGAGAAAGGAGAGAATCTTAGGAATTTTAATCTTACTCCAGGAGAATCCCTTGGATTCACAACAACAGATATATTTTTTCCATATTTTATGGTAAATCTTTCTAGTCACAGGTTTTCTGGCTTGAACCAGAGTATCTATCACTGAATTTGAAAACCCACGCTTGGATAAAATCAAGCGTTCAATTTCCAAGCAGTCAGCTGCAGAGAGACTAGATTTGGATGTTCGAATAGACCTTGTACTAGAAGATCCTGTCTCAAAGGTAGCTTCCATGGTGGAGCCGATGACATATTCACCAGGTCTGCATACCAAGTCCTGCGAGGCCACGCAGGAGCTAACAGAATCACAGAGGCCTTCTCCTGTTTGATCCTGGCTACGAGCCTGGGAAGGAGAGGGAACGGTGGAAACGCATAAGCTAGGTTGAACGACCAAGGCGCCACTAATGAATCCACTAGAGTCGCCTTGGGATCCCTGGATCTGGACACGTAGCAAGGAACCTTGAAGTTCTGACGAGACGCCATCAGATCCATGTCTGGAATGCCCCATAATTGAGTCAACTGGGCATAAACCTCCGGGTGGAGTTCCCACTCCCCCGGATGGAAAGTCTGACGACTCAGATAATCCGCCTCCCAGTTGTCTACTCCTGGGATGTGAATTGCAGATAGATGGCAGGAGTGATCCTCCGCCCATTTGATGATCTTGGATACCTCTCTCATTGCCAAGGAACTCTTTGATGGTTGATGTAAGCTACAGTCGTCATGTTGTCTGACTGGAATCTTATGAATCCGGCCTTCGCTAGTTGAGGCAGAGCCCGGAGAGCATTGAATATCGCTCTCAGTTCCAGGATGTTTATCGGGAGAAGAGACTCTTCCCGAGACCATAGACCCTGAGCTTTCAGGGAATCCCAGACCGCGCCCCAGCCTAATAGACTGGCGTCGGTCGTGACAATGACCCACTCTGGTCTGCGGAAACTCATTCCCTGAGACAGGTGATCCTGGGTCAACCACCAACGGAGTGAGTCTCTGGTCATCTGGTCTAATTGAATCTGTGGAGACAAGTCTGCATAGTCCCCATTCCACTGACTGAGCATGCACAGTTGTAATGGTCTTAGATGAATTCGAGCAAAAGGAACTATGTCCATTGCTGCAACCATCAATCCTACTACTTCCATGCACTGAGCTATGGAAGGCTGCAGAATAGAGTGAAGAACTTGACAAGCGTTTAGAAGCTTTGTCTTTCTGACTTCTGTCAGGAAGATCTTCATTTCTAAAGAATCTATTATTGTTCCCAAAAAGGGAACTCTTGTTGACGGAGACAGGGAACTCTTTTCTATGTTTACCTTCCACCCGTGAGATCTGAGAAAGGCTAGAACAATGTCTGTATGAGCCTTTGCCTTGGAAAGAGAGAACGCTTGAATTAGAATGTCGTCTAGATAAGGTGCCACTGCAATGCCCCTTGGTCTTAGAACCGCCAGAAGGGACCCTAGCACCTTTGTGAAAATTCTGGGAGAAGTGGCTAACCCGAATGGAAGAGCCACGAACTGATAATGTTTGTCCAGAAAGGCGAACCTTAGGAACTGATGATGATCTTTGTGGATAGGAATATGTAGGTACGCATCCTTGAAATCCACGGTAGTCATATATTGACCCTCCTGGATTGTAGGTAAAATTGTTCGAATGGTTTCCATTTTGAACTATGGAACTCTGAGAAATTTGTTTAGAATTTTTAAATCCAGAATTGGTCTGAAAGTTCCCTCTTTTTTGGGAACTACAAACAGGTTTGAGTAAAACCCCTGACCTTGTTCCACAGTTGGAACTGAGTGTATCACTCCCATCTTTAACAGGTCTTCTACACAATGTAAGAATGCCTGTCTCTTTATTTGGTCTGAAGATAAGCGAGACATGTGGAACCTTCCCCTTGGGGGCAGTTCCTTAAATTCTAGAAGATAACCCTGAGAGACTATTTCTAGTGCCCAGGGATCCGGCACATCTCTTGCCCAAGCCTGAGCAAAGAGAGAGAGAGTCTGCCCCCTACTAGATCCGGTCCCGGATCGGGGGCTACCCCTTCATGCTGTCTTGGTAGCAGCAGCAGGCTTCTTGGCCTGTTTACCCTTGTTCCAGCCTTGCATTGGTTTCCAAGCTGGTTTAGCCTGGGAAGCGTTACCCTCTTGTCTAGAGGCTGCAGAGTTAGAAGCCGGTCCGTTCCTGAAATTGCGAAAGGAACGAAAATTGGACTTATTCTTAGCCTTGAAAGGCCTATCCTGTGGGAGGGCATGGCCCTTCCCCCCAGTGATGTCTGAAATAATTTCTTTCAATTCTGGCCCAAAAAGGGTCTTACCTTTGAAAGGGATATTAAGCAATTTTGTCTTGGAAGATACATCCGCCGACCAAGAATTTAGCCAGAGCGCTCTGCGCGCCACAATTGCAAACCCTGAATTTTTCGCCGCTAATCTCGCTAATTGCAAAGCGGCATCTAAAATAAAGGAATTAGCTAACTTAAGTGCCTGGTTTCTCCCACTCCTTATTCACTATGTCCGCCACCCTTTTAGGGATCGGAAAGGCATCAGGGTGCACCGGGACCTCTAAGAATTTGTCCATCTTGCACAATTTTTTCTGGAATGACCAAAGAGTCACAATCATCCAGAGTAGATAGCACCTCCTTAAGTAATGCACGGAGATGCTCTAACTTAAATTTAAACGTCACAACATCAGGTTCTGCCTGTTGAGAAATTCTTCCTGAATCTGAAAGTTCTCCCTCCGACAAACCCTCCCTCACTGCCACTTCTGACTGGTGTGAGGGTATGACAGATAAACTATCGTCAGCGCCTTCTTGCTCCACTGTATTTAAAACTGAGCAATCACGCTTTCTCTGAAATGCTGGCATTTTGGATAAAATATTAGCTATGGAATTATCCATTACTGCCGTTAATTGTTGAATAGTAACAAGCATTGGCGCGCTAGATGTACTAGGGGTCGTCTGCGCAGGCATAACTGGTGTTGACACAGAAGGAGAAGATGATGAACTATCCCCACTACCTTCATTTGAGGAATCATCTTGGGCAACCTTATTAAATGTGACAGTACTGTCCTTACTTTGTCTGGACGCCATGGCACAATTATCACATACATTTGAAGGGGGGACCACCTTGGCATCCATACATACAGAACATGTTCTATCTAAAGGTACAGACATGTTAGACAGGCTTAAACAGGCTAACAATGCAAAAAAAAACGTTTTAAAACAAAACCGTTACTGTCTCTTTAAATGTTAAACAGAGCACACTTTATTTCTGAATGTGTGAAAAACTATGAAGGAAATATCCAATCTTTACCAAATTCACCACATTGTCTTAATGCTATAAAAGTATTGCACCCCAAATTTCAAGCTTTTAACCCCTTAAATGAGGAAACCGGAGCAGTTTAATCAAATAACAATTTTTAACCCCACTACAGTCCCAGCCACAGCGTTTGCTGCAACTTCACCTGTCCTTAGGAGTTATACGATACCAAATTAAGCCTTCCAGGAACGTTTTCAATGATCACCAGACCCTCTCACATGCAGCTGCATGCACTGCATCCAAAAGAAACTGCGCAATTATGGCGCGAAAATGAGGCTCTGCCTACTATAGTGAAAGGCCCTTCCTGACTGGAAAGGTGTCTAAACAACTGCCTGGCGCCTAAAAACGTTCCCCCACAATAAAAGTTTTATAAATCACCACAGATTTCATAAAAAACTTAAATAAAGCAATCGATTTAGCCCACAAGAGTGTCAAGAGTCTAAGAAAATGGCTTACCGATCCCCAAGAGGGAAAATGACAGTCTTCTAGCATTACACAGTCTTGTTAGAAAATGGACTAGTCATACCTTGAGCAGAAAAGTCTGCTAACTGTTCCCCCCAACTGAAGTTCTCTGGGCTCAACAGTCCTGCGTGGGAGCAGCAATTGATTTTAGTTACTGCTGCTAAAATCATACTCCTCTTTTAAACAGAACTCTTCATCCCTTTCTGTTTTAGAGTAAATAGTACAAACCGGCACTATTTTAAAATAACAAACTCTTGATAGCAGAATAAAAAACTACAACTAAACACCACATACTCTTCACCATCTCCGTGGAGATGCTACTTGTTCAGAGCGGCAAAGAGAATGACTTGGGGGCGGAGCCTGAGGAGGGGCTATATGGGCAGCTTTTGATGTGCTCTTTGCCATTTCCTGTTGGGGAAGAGAATATTCCCACAAGTAATGGATGACGCCGTGGACCGGACACACCAATGTTGGAGAAATAGAGCTCCGTTTCTTAAAAAAACATTATTACGAGGGAGCTAACAAACAAGAGAGAATGCTGGCTCACCAGCTCAAACACAGAGCACGCAAACATTATATTATGGGAATCCGTGATGCTTCTGGTAGGCTGAAGTCCTCCACCAAGGACATAGCGCTGGCCTTCAGGGACTACTATTACAGACTATATAACATACATTACAAGACTGGAGACCCTGACCAGGGCAAAATAGCCAACTATCTAAAGCAACTAAAGCTCCACAAGTTAACTAAAGAACAAAATGAAGAATTAGAAGCCCCTTTCTCAGAAGAGGAAATACTGGGGGTTATCTTTTCGCTCCCTAAAGGTAAAGCCCCAGGCCCTGACGGGTTTAGTAATTCCTATTACTCCTAACCCCCAACTTCTTAGATATTATTATTAGTTATTTGTAGAGCGCCAATAGATTCCGCAGCGCTATTAACAAAGGCGGAGTACAAAAAACAGTTATAGGGATCAAATGGGTAGAGGGCCCTGCCAAGAGTTGCACTGTTGTAGTCAGCTCTTGAGAAGGTGACCAACAAACAGCTGGACTTTTAAGCTTACATGCTAGGGGGGTTCAGGAGATAGCAATGGAGGAGAGGAACTGGTATAAAGAAAGGTTAGCGTAGGTTGTATGCATCCCTGAACAGTAGAGTCTTTAGGGAGCACTTGAAGCTTTTAAAACTAGAAGAGTCTTGTGGAGCGAGGCAGAGAGTTCCACAAGATGGGAGCCAGTCTGTAGAAGTCCTGTAAACAGGAGTGTGATGAGGTGACAAGAGAGGAGGAGAGGAGGAGGTCGTGAGCAGAGCGAAGGGGACGGGAGGGAGAGTATCTGGAGACAAGGTCTGAGATATAGGGGGAGCAGTGCAGTTGAGGGCTTTGTATGTCAGAGTGAGAATTTTGTGTTTGATCCTAGAGGCAAGAGGAAGCCAGGGAAGGGATTGGCAGAGAGGTGCAGCAGATGAAGAGCGACGTGTAAGGAAGATGAGTCTGGCAGAGGCATTCATTAAGGATTGTAAAGGAGCTAGGCGGTAGGTGGGGAGACCAGAGAGGACAGAGTTGCAGTAATCAGGGCAGGAGAGGATGAGAGAGTGGATTAAAATCTTAGTTCTGTCTTGTGTAAGGAAGTGTCTAATTTTAGAGATGTTTTTAAGGTGGAAGCAGCAGGCTTTAGCCAAAGACTGAATGTGAGGAGTGAAAGAAAGATCTGAGTCAAATGTGACCCCGAGACATCGGGCATGCGGGGTAGGGGTAATGATGGAGTTGTCGATAGTTATAGAGAGATTGGGGGTGGAGAGTTTAGAAGAAGGGGGGGAAATAAAGAGCTCAGTTTTGGAGAGATTTAGCTTGAGGTAGTGAGAGGACATCCAGTTGGAGATGTGAGAAAGACAGTTAGTGACACGGGTTAGCAAGGAAGGAGAAAGGTCTGGTACATAGAAGTAGATTTGGGTGTCGTCGGCATACAAATGATATTGTAAACCATGGGACTTTATTAGGGAACCTAGTGATGACGTGTAGATTGAGAAGAGAAGGGGACTGAGGACAGAGCCTTGCGGTACTCCAACAGAAAGTGGTGACGGGGCAGAAGAGGCCCCAGAGAAGGCTACACTAAAGGTACGGTTTGACAGGTAGGAAGAGAGCCACGAGAGGGCTGTGTCACATATGCCGAAGGATTTGGAGCAAGAGAGGGTGGTGAACAGTGTCAAAGGCTGCGGACAGATCAAGGAGAATAAGCAGAGAGAAGTGGCCTTTTGATTTTGCTGTAAGTAGGTCGTTGGTAACCTTAACAATTGCTGTTTCTGTGGAGTGATGGGGACGAAATCCAGATTGCAATGGGTCAAGGAGGGAGTTTATAGTAAGGGAATGGGATAGGCGTGCATAAGCTAGTTTTTCGAGAAGCTTTAATGCAAGAGGGAGGAGGGAAATAGGGCGGTAGTTGGATGGGGAGATAGGATCAAGGGAAGGTTTTCTGAGGATAGGTGTGACCAGTGCATGTTTCAGCGATGAGGGAAATATACCGGTGCTGAAGGAGAGGTTGAAAGTGTGTGTGAGTATAGGGGTAAGGGTGGCAGAGAGGGAGGGGAGTAGCTGTGAGGGGAAAGGGTCAAGGGGACAGGTAGTGAGGTGAGAGTGCAGTATAAGTGCCGAAACTTCTTCCTCAGTAACAGGGGAGAATGAGCTAAGTTTAAGGTTATGTGGGTTGTGGTTGATTGAGAGCATTTGAGGGGGTGAGAGAATGGAATTATGTTGAGAGCTGATTTCATTTCTGATGGAGTTGATTTTGTTATTGAAGTGGTTGGCAAAGTCTTGAGCTGACAGAGAAGTTGGGGGAGGGCGGAGAAGAGTATTGAAAGTGGAGAACAAACGTTTTGGGTTTGAAGAAAGATTAGAGATAAGAGTAGAGAAGTAGTGTTGCTTATGGAAATTAAGGGCAGAGTAGTAGGAGTTCAAGATAAATTTGTAGTGTTGAAAATCAATTGAACTCCTAGATTTTCTCCAGTGTCGCTCAGCAGTACGGGAACATCTTCGTAGGTATCGTATCAGAGGAGTATGCCAGGGCTGAGGATGAGTGATCGATTTCCGAGCTATGGTAAGAGGGGCGAGATTGTCAAGGACGGATGTAAGGGTGGAATAATAGTGGCAGATAGATTGGTCAGGGCATGAAAAGGAGAAGGATGAGATAGATACTTTCAAAATGTCGATAAAAAAAGCTCATTCCCTCCCTCCGAACTTTTAGCCCATATCACAGTTAACCTAAAATCAAATAAATCCCCAGAATTAATCTCTAACTACCACCCAATTTCCTTATCAGTACTGATATAAAAATCTTTTCCAAAATATTGTCTAACAGAATTAATCTATTTCTCCCTAGCATAATTCACAATGACCAAGTGGGATTTGTCCTGGGGCGGGAGGCGCAGGATAACAAGGTTCGCAACATCCACCTCATTTAGCATATCACTAATGACAATATCCCTTCTGCACTTATCTCAACAGATGCCGAAAAGGCTTTCAACCGGGTTAAATGGTCATTCCTCAGATCCTCCTTGGAGGCCTTTGGCTTCGGATCAGTCACAGCCCTATTGATTAAAAATAGTTGCCCCTTCAAGTGGTGTAATGGAGCTATGAAATACCTAGGCAGCTACCTAACTAACTTTTTTGATAAGTTATTCCTTAAAGGGACACTGAACCCAAATTATTTTCTTTTGTGATTCAGATAGAGCATGACATTTTAAGCAACTTTGTAATTTACTCCTATTATCAAATGTTCCTTATTCTTTTGGTATCTTTATTTGAAATGCAAGAATGTAAGTTTAGATGCCGGCCCATTTTTGGTGAACAACCTAGGTTGTCCTTGCTGATTGGTAGATAAATTCATCCAATCAAAAACTGCTGTCCAGGGTGCTGAATCAAGAAAAAAGCTTAGATGCCTTCTTTTCTATATAAAGATAGCAAGAGAACGTAGAAAACATAATTTATGTAAGAACTTACCTGATAAATTAATTTCTTTCATATTAGCAAGAGTCCATGAGCTAGTGACGTATGGGATATACATTCCTACCAGGAGGGGCAAAGTTTCCCAAACCTCAAAATGCCTATAAATACACCCCTCACCACACCCACAAATCAGTTTAACGAATAGCCAAGAAGTGGGGTGATAAGAAAAAAAGTGCGAAGCATAAATATAAGGAATTGGAATAATTGTGCTTTATATAAAAAAAATCATAACCACCACAAAAAAGGGTGGGCCTCATGGACTCTTGCTAATATGAAAGAAATGAATTTATCAGGTAAGTTCTTACATAAATTATGTTTTCTTTCATGTAATTAGCAAGAGTCCATGAGCTAGTGACGTATGGGATAATGACTACCCAAGATGTGGATCTTCCACGCAAGAGTCACTAGAGATGGAGGGATAAAATAAAGACAGCCAATTCCGCTGAAAAAAATCCGCACCCAAAAATAAAGTTTAAATCTTATAAAGAAAAAAAAAAAAAAACTGAAAATATAAGCAGAAGATTCAAACAAACAGCTGCCTGAAGTACTTTTCTACCAAAGACAGCTTCAGAAGAAGAAAACACATCAAAATGGTAGAATTTAGTAAAAGTATGCAAAGAAGACCAAGTTGCTGCTTTGCAAATCTGATCAACCGAAGCTTCATTCCTAAACGCCTAGGAAGTAGAAACTGACCTAGTAGAATGAGCTGTAATCCTTTGAGGCGGAGTGTTACCCGACTCGACATAAGCATGATGAATTAAAGATTTCAACCAATGATGCCAAAGAAAGGGCAGAGGCCTTCTGACCTTTCCTAGAACCGGAAAAGATAACAAATAGACTAGAAGTCTTTAGGAAAATTCTTAGTAGCTTCAACATAATATTTCAAAGCTCTAACTACATCCAAAGAATGCAATGATTTCTCCTTAGAATTCTTAGGATTAGGACATAATGAAGGAACCACAATTTCTCTACTAATGTTGTTGGAATTCACAACCTTAGGTAAAAATTTAAAAGAAGTTCGCAACACCGCCTTATCCTGGTGAAAAATCAGAAAAGGAGACTCACAAGAAAGAGCAGATAATTCAGAAATTCTTCTGGCAGAAGAGATGGCAAAAAGGAACAAAACTTTCCAAGAAAGTTATTTAATGTCCAATGAATGCATAGGTTCAAACGTAGGAGCTTGAAGAGCTCTCAGAACCAAATTCAAACTCCAAGGAGGAGAAATTGACTTAATGACAGGTTTTATACGAACCAAAGCTTGTACAAAACAATGAATATCAGGAAGATTAGCAATCTTTCTGTGAAAAAGAACAGAAAGAGCAGAGATTTGTCCTTTCAAGGAACTTGCAGACAAACCTTTATCCAAACCATCCTGAAGAAACTGTAAAATTCTCGGAATTCTAAAAGAATGCCAGGAAAAATGATGAGAAAGACACCAAGAAATATAAGTCTTCCAGACTCTATAATATATCTCCCTAGATACAGATTTACGAGCCTGTAACATAGTATTAATCACAGGGTCAGAGAAACCTCTTTGACTAAGAATCAAGCGTTCAATCTCCATACCTTTAAATTTAAGGATTTGAGATCCTGATGGAAAAAAGGACCTTGCGACAGAAGGTCTGGCCTTAACGGAAGAGTCCACGGTTGGCAAGAGGCCATCCAGACAAGATCCGCATACCAAAAACTGTGAGGCCATGCTGGAGCTACCAGCAGAACAAACGAGCATTCCTTCAGAATTTTGGAGATTACTCTTGGAAGAAGAAACTAGAGGCGGAAAGATATAGACAGGATGATACTTCCAAGGAAGTGACAATGCATCCACTGCTACCGCTTGAGGATCCCTGGATCTGGACAGATACCTGGGAAGTTTCTTGTTTAGATGAGAGGCCATCAAATCTATTTCTGGAAGTCCCCACATTTGAACAATCTGAAGAAATACCTCTGGGTGAAGAGACCATTCGCCCGGATGTAACGTTTGGCGACTGAGATAATCCGCTTCCCAATTGTCTATACCTGGGATAAGAACCGCAGAAACTAGACAGGAGCTGGATTCCGCCCATACCAGAATTCGAGATACTTCTTTCATAGCCAGAGGACTGTGAGTCCCTCCTTGATGATTGATGTATGCCACAGTTGTGACATTGTCTGTCTGAAAACAAATGAACGATTCTCTCTTTAGAAGAGGCCAAGACTGAAGAGCTCTGAAAATTGCACGGAGTTCCAAAATATTGATTGGTAATCTCACCTCCTGAGATTCCCAAACCCCTTGTGCTGTCAGAGACCCCCACACAGCTCCCCAACCTGTAAGACTTGCATCTGTTGAAATTACAGTCCAGGTCGGAAGAACAAAAGAAGCCCCCTGAACTAAACGATGGTGATCTGTCCACCACGTCAGAGAGTGTCGTACAATCGGTTTTAAAGATATTAATTGAGATATCTTTGTGTAATCCCTGCACCACTGGTTCAGCATACAGAGCTGAAGAGGCCGCATGTGAAAACGAGCAAAGGGGATCGTGTCCGATGCCGCAGTCATAAGACCTAGAAATTCCATGCATAAGGCTACCGAAGGGAAAGATTGTGACTGAAGGTTTCGACAAGCTGATATCAATTTTAGACGTCTCTTGTCTGTCAAAGATAGAGTCATGGACACTGAATCTATCTGAAAACCTAAAAAGGTTACCTGAGTCTGAGGAATCAATTAACTTTTTGGTAAATTGATCCTCCAACCATGATGTTGAAGAAACAACACAAGTCGATTCGTATGAGATTCTGCTAAATGTGAAGACTGAGCAAGTACCAAGATATCGTCCAAATAAGGAATACCACAATACCCTGTTCTCTGATTACAGACAGAAGGGCACCGAGAACCTTCGTAAAAATTCTTGGAGCTGTATCTAGGCCAAACGGCAGAGCCACAAACTGGTAATGCTTGTCTAGGAAAGAGAATCTCAGAAACTGATAGTGATCTGGATGAATCGGAATATGCAGATATGCATCCTGTAAATCTATTGTAGACATATAAATGCCCTTGCTGAACAAAAGGCAGGATAGTCCTTACAGTTACCATTTTGAATGTTGGTATCCTTACATAACGATTCAATATTTTTAGATCCAGAACTGGTCTGAAGGAATTTTCCTTCTTTGGTACAATGAAGAGATTCGAATAAAACCCCAGTCCCTGTTCCAGAACTGGAACTGGCATAATTACTCCAGCCAACTCTAGATCTGAAACACATTTCAGAAATGCTTGAGCCTTCGCTGGGTTTACTGGGACACAGGAAAGAAAAAATCTCTTTGCAGGAGGCCTTATCTTGAAGCCAATTCTGTACCCTTCTGAAACAATGTTCTGAATCCAAAGATTGTGAACGGAATTGATCCAAATTTCTTTGAAAAAAACGTAATCTGCCCCCTACCAGCTGAGCTGGAATGAGGGCCGCACCTTCATGTGGACTTAGGAGCTAGCTTTGATTTTCTAAAAGGCTTGGATTTTATTCCAGACTGGAGATGGTTTCCAAACTGATACCGCTCCTGAGGATGAAGGATCAGGTTTTTGTTCCTTGTTGTGACGAAAGGAACGAAAACGATTATTACCCTGGAAAGAAAGGGAAAGCAGAGTAGACTTAGAAGACAGATCAGCATTCCAAGTTTTAAGCCATAAAGCTCTTCTAGCTAAAATAGCTAGAGACATATACCTGACATCAACTCTAATGATATCAAAGATGGCATTACAAATAAAAATATTAGCATGTTGAAGAAGAATAAAAATGCTAAGAGAATTATGATCTGTTACTTGTTGCGCTAAAACTTCTAACCAAAAGATGAAGCTGCAGCAACATCCGCTAAAGGTATAGCAGGTCTAAGAAGATTACCTGAACACAAGTAAGCTTTTCTTAGAAAGGATTCAATTTTCCTATCTAAAGGATCCTTAAAGGAAGTACCATCTGCCGTAGGAATAGTAGTACTCTAATCTGTCAGATGGCACAGGATATAATTGCTTAAAACGTTTAGAAGGAGTAAATGAATTACCCAAATTATTCCATTCCCTGGAAATTACTTCAGAAATAGCACTAGGGACAGGAAAAACTTCTGGAATAACTACAGGAGATTTAAAAACCTTATCTAAACGTTTAGATTTAGTATCAAGAGGACCAGAATCCTCAAGACTTTTTACGTTTACTAGAAGGAGGAATAACAGACATAGCCTTCTTAATGGATTTAGAAACAAAATCTCTTATGTTATCAGGAACACTCTGAGTATTAGATGTTGACAGAACAGCAACAGGTAATGTAACAGTACTAAAGGAAATATTATCTGCATTAACAAGTTTGTCATGACAAAACAGTACAAACAACAGCTGGAGGAACAGATACCATAAGTTTACAGTAGATACACTTAGCTTTGGTAGCTCCAGCCCCAGGCAGCGATTTTCCAGAAGTATCTTCTGACTCAGTTTCAACGTGGGACATCTTGCAATATGTAATAGAAAAAACAACATATAAAGCAAAATTGATCAAATTCCTTAAATGACAGTTTTAGGAATGGGAGAAAAATGCCAGTGAACAAGCTTCTAGCAACCAGAAGCAATAAAAAATGAGACTTAAAAAATGTGGAGACAATAGTGACGCCCATATTTTTTTAGCGCCAAAAATGACGCCCACATTATTTGGCGCCTAAATGCTTTTGGTGCCAAAAATGACGCCACATCCGGAACGCCGACACTTTTGGCGCAAAAGAACGTCAAAAATGACGCAACTTCCGGCGACACGTATGACGCCGGAAACAGAAAAAAAAATTTGCGCCAAAAAAGTCCGCGCCAAGAATGACGCAATAAAATGAAGCATTTTCAGCCCCCGCAAGCCTAACAGCCCACAGGGAAAAAGTCAAATTTTTAAGGTAAGAAAAAAATGATTTATTCATATGCATTATCCCAAATATGAAACTGACTGTCTGAAATAAGGAATGTTGAACATCCTGAGTCAAGGCAAATAAATGTTTGAATACATATATTTAGAACTTTATAAAAAAAGTGCCCAACCATAGCTTAGAGTGTCACAGAAAATAAGACTTACCCCAGGACACTCATCTACATGTTGTAGAAAGCCAAACCAGTACTGAAACGAAAATCAGCAGAGGTAATGGTATATAAATAAGAGTATATCATCGATCTGAAAAGGGAGGTAAGAGATGAATCTATACGACCGATAACAGAGAACCTATGAAATAGACCCCGTAGAAGGAGATCATTGAATTCAAATAGTCAATACTCTCCTCACATCCCTCTGACATTCACTGCACGCTGAGAGGAAAACCGGGCTCCAACCTGCTGCGGAGCGCATATCAACGTAGAATCTAGCACAAACTTACTTCACCACCTCCATAGGAGGCAAAGTTTGTAAAACTGATTTGTGGGTGTGGTGAGGGGTGTATTTATAGGCATTTTGAGGTTTGGGAAACTTTGCCCCTACTGGTAGGAATGTATATCCCATACGTCACTAGCTCATGGACTCTTGCTAATTACATGAAAGAAACATTGATAATAGGAGTAAATTAGAAAGTTGCTTAAAATTGCTTGCTCTATCTGAATCACGAAAGAAAAAATTTGGGCTCAGTGTCCCTTTATTATTATTATCATCATCAGGTATTTGTAGAGCGCCAACAGATTCCGAAGCGCTGATTAAAAACTATCTCCCAAACAAATTCACCATCATGCACGACCTTTCCTCATGGGGCTCTAAAAGGCTCTCCTGGTTAGGAGGTATTAACTCTTTGAAGATGACCACCTTCCCTAAACTGCTTTATATTATGCATTACCTAATTCCTCTTCCCCCAGTTATATCCCTCAAATTCAGAACTTATTGAGCTTTTTTGTATGGCAAAGGAAGCCACCCAGAATAAACAAAGTAACTATGTCTTTACCTAGAAGTCTTGACGGCCTGGGAATGCCCAACCTGGAGGCATACAGGTCTGCTATATATTTACAGAGAATCCTGGACTGGAGGACAGCAGGAGAGCAGAGAAGGTGGGTTCGCCTGTAGGAGAGCATAAATTTGTCGGCTTCTGCTTGATCCCTAGTCTCTCTAGAAGAGCGAAGTTGATATCTAAGCCGATAACGAGGGAGACAGTGACCCAGTGGGCTGTGGCCAATAGTCTTAACACTTGTCTCTCCTCCAGCCCAGGCCCGCTGACCTCTCTAGTTCATAGCCCAGACTCCCCAAAGTCATCTTTCAACCCCTTGTTCACTAAAACCACCCCTCCCCATGACATACTTGCACACCATGTTTCTGTAACTGATTCCATATGCACACAAGACCAATTGTAAGATAAAGGGTACAAATAGGCAAGGAACTGGTTTTCCTATAGGAGACTATACAACTATATCATTACTCACAGAGGCAACCTTACTCGCTCTCCCACTAACTTAGAAAAACTCTACTTATCCAGGACGCCAGTCAAACACTCCCTCTCTATTATTTATAAAATTATTTTACATTCCCCCCCCAATCTGCTGTATTCTATTGACATGTAGGAAAGGGAACTGGGAGTCATTATTCTACCTCAAACTGCATTTACCATGTTTTTCTAATACTAGGAGGGCCTCAACCTCTGCATCCATCCTAGAGATTAACTACAAGATTATTCCCTAAAATTAGTAATCGATGTTGGAGGTGTGGCCACGTCGGTAGTGGTATGGGTCACATGTGGTGGTGGTGCTCACAAATCAACCATTACTGGTATGACATTATGAACGAAGTGGAATCTATAATAGCCGAACCAATTCCCCCTGACCCTCAGACATGGCTCCTAAATAACCCTGTACATCTTTTCTCTAAATACTTAATCCCACTATTTAGTATCTTTACAAATAGTGTCAAGATCATTATAGATAAACTCAAAGAAAATGCAACCATGATTATGTGGAAAAATAAAGTAACCGAGCTGTTGGAACTTGAGGAATATTCGGCATATAAAAATGGCAATATAGATAACTTTCTAGTACTATGATCAATGTGGGATGTATATAATAAGAACTCGGTGGAAACACCGTATAGCAGTGAGGGCTAGCTTGGAACATATTGGCCCTTAACTCCCCAAATCATGTGTCATAACCCATGAAAAATACGGTTTTCCTTTCTCCTTTTGTGAACTAGGCACTTAAACCATTTAGTTTTCAACTTGTTACTTATTTTCATGTTTTCTGTTGTTTATGTATGTACTTACTATCCGATACTATGTATATTCTGCTTTATCCAAATAATCTTTGAGTCTGGGATTGCGACTTGTTTTATATCTTCTGATGTACCATGATTGTGTGTCTATGTTACGAACATTGTAATGCTTGAACAGACTCCTTCAATAAAAAGATTTAAAAAAAAAATAATATATCAAACCATCCAAATATTACATAAATTTCAAATTAACATTATATATTCCCTGAGGGGTGGTTTTTGAAACTGTATGCATGTTGCTATCCATGCCCAAAATTTATGCTTACCTGATAAATTTCTTTCTTTTCGGATATTGAGTCCACAACGTCATCAATTACTAATGGGAATATCACTCCTGGCCAGCAGGAGGCGGCAAAAAGCACCACAGCAAAGCTGTTAAGCGTCACTCCCCTACCCACAATCTTCAGTCATTCAACCAAAGGGAAATGGAAAAAAGGAACAACACACAGGTGTAGAAGGTACCTGAGGTTTAGCCAAAAATAACTGTCTTAAATATAAGGGTGGGGTCATGGACTCTCCATATCCAGAAAGAAATTTATCAGGTAAGCATACATTTTCTTTTCTTTCCTAAGATATGGAGGGTCCACAACGTCATCAATTACTAGTGGGAATCAATACCCAAGCTAGAGGACACAGATGACTAGGGAGGGAAAACAAGTAAGGCAGACCTAAACAGAAGTACGACAGAGGGTTTTTTTTGGTTACGCACCCCACAAAAGGACTGTTTAAACTTAACACACATATTGTGGGAGTGCTACCAAAGTGACCAAAATAATTACAAAACAACAAAAGATATATTGGTGCACATCCAACCACTTAAGTCCACTCTTTCATGGCATATTAGTATATGCTTCTGTCTGCCAAATATACTTACATAGCTTCTAATAAGATTGGGATAAACATCTCGCAATAATATGAGCTTATATTTGTGCTGCAAAAACAAATATACTTCTATCTGCTAAATATATTTACATAGTTCAAATAAAATTGAGATTAACATCTTGCAATAGTATTGACTTATATTTATGCTGCAAACATTTTTTTGCTTTTTAAAAAATGCCTTTAAATGAAATGGGATCTTAGTCACACAATATGATCATATTCTGCTAAGCCAGTCTACCACTTACAAGGTGTACCACATCAGACCGGTCCTATACTAACCAGTTTCCACACTGCAACAAGTCATGTCTACACAGTGTGAAGCTTTCTAGCTTATTGAGTACATTTATCAGGAACACACCTGGGCTGGGTGGCGTGCAGTAACCAAAGGGGAGGGATTTGGTCAGCTCCCTAAACAGAAGGCACCACCGCTTGAAGAACCTTTCTCCGAAAAGAAGCCTCAGCTGAGGCAAAAGAATCCAACTTGTAAAATTTGGAAAAAGTATGCAGAGAGAACCAAGTTGCAGCCTTGCAAATCTGTTCCACAGAAGCTTCATTTTTCAAAGCCCAAGAAGAGGAGACATCCCTCGTGGAATGAGCTGTAATTCTCTAAGGAAGCTGCTAACCCGCAGTCTCAGAAGCAAAACGAATCATACTTCTCAACCAGAGAGAAAAAGTCCTTAGTTGCCTGTAAGTAGAATTAGGACATAGAGAAGGAACAACAATTTCCTGATTAAAATTTCAATCTGAAACCACTTTAGGAAGAAAACCCAATTTAGAAACGAAGAACCACCTTATCAGCATGACAGATAAGTCGAATCACACTGCAAAGTCGAGAGTTCCGAAACCTTCCAAGATAGCAACTTAATATCTATGGAATGCAATGGCTCAAACGGAGCCTGCTGTAAAAAGTAAAGAACAAGGTTAAGGTTCCAAGGAGGAGCAACAGACTTAAACACAGGCCCGATTCTGACCAGGGCCTGACAAAAAGATTGAACATCTGGCACAACCGCCAGACGCTTGTGCAGCAAAATAGAAAATGCAGAAATCTGACCCTTCAGAGAACTGACCATCACTTCTCCAGACCTTCCTGGAGAAAAGACAAAATTCTAGGAATCCTGACCCTACTCCAAGAGTAGCCCTAGGTTTCCCACCAATAAAAAGGTATTTTTGCACCATACCTTATGGTAAATATTTCTAGCAACAGGCTTGCAAGCCTGAATCATGGTCTCAATGACCAACTCAGAAAAACCACGCGGAGACAGAACTAAGAGTTCAAACTCCAAGCAGTCAGTTTCAGAGAAACGAGATTTAGATGAACGAATGGACCCTGAGATAGAATATCCTCCCTCAGAGGCAAGTGGAAGAGATAACATCTTCACTAGGTCTGCATACCAGATCCTGCAAGGCCATGCAGGAGCTATTAGAATAACAGATGCTCTCTCCTGTTTGATACAAGCAATGACTTGTAGAAGGGCAAACAGAGGAAACAGATATGCTAGACTGAAATCCCAAGGAACCGCCAGAGCATCTATCAGGGTGGCCTATGGATCTCTTGACCTTGAACCGTACCTTGGCGTTCTACGGAGACGCCATCATTTGAGACCCTCATTTGAGGGTTAACCTGGAGAACACCTCCTGATAGAGAGCCAATTCCCCAGAATAAAAAGTCTGTTCAGGAAATACTCTACCCAGCTCTCCACTTCTGGAATGTGGATGACAGAAAGACAACAATCGTGAACTTCCGCCCACTGAAAAATCCATGCCACCTCCATGGCTAAGGAACTCCGAGTTCCTCCCTAGAGGGAGATGTAAGCCACTGAGGTACTGTTGCCCGACTGGAACCTGATAAACCGGGCTAAGGACAACTGAGACCAAGCCATCAGAGCATTGTAAAGTCGCTCTTAACTCCAAGATGTGTATGAGGAGAGCAGACTCCTCCCGAGTCCATAGTCCCTGCTCCTCTAACAAGTCCCAGACTGCTCCCCAGCCCAGCAGGCTGGTGCCCATGGCCCCAATCACCCAGGAAGGTCTCCGGAAACCTGTGTCCTGAGAAAGACACCAAGGAAGAGAGGTTCTTGTCAACTGATCTAGATCTAGCCTCTGAGACATATCCTAATGGTCTGGAAACTTTTTGAGACACTTAAGGACTAGAATGGGTCGAAAAGTTGCCTCTTTTTTGGAAACCACAAACAGATTAGAATAGAATCTTAGGCCCTGTTCCCTTACTGGAACTATCACTCCCAGGGAGAAAAGGTCCTGAACACAGTTCAAGAATGCCTCTTCTTTTATCTGGTTTACAGATAATCTTGAGAGGTGGAATCTGCCCCTGGGAGTAAAAGTTTTAAATACTATCTTTTAACCCTAAGATACTATGTCCACTGCCCAAGGATCTGGGACATCTCGTATCCATGCTAGATAAAACAAACAGAGAAAGTCAGCCCCCCAACTTGATCCGATCCCAACCCCTTCATGTTGACAAGACTCAGCTTCAGCTTCCTTTGAATGCTTCCCCTTGTTCCAAGATTGATTGGATTTCCAAGACGACTTAGACTGATCCTGCTTGGAAGTGGGAGAGAAAGACTTTCCTTTGAAGTTACGAAAGGAACAAAAATTACTTTGACGTCCTATAGGACTTTTCTTCTTGTGTTGAGGTAGAAAAGACCCTTTTCCACCCAAAAACTCAGAAATGATCTCTGCCAGACTAGGCCCAAACAAGGTCTTACCCTTTTGTAAGGAAGCGCCATAAGCTTGGACCTAGAGGTAACATCAGCTGACCAAGATTTTAGCCACAAAGCCGTGCAGGCGGCTAAGACAGGGAAGCCAGACGTCTTGGCTCCCAGTCTAATAATCTGAATGATAGCATCAGAAATAAAGGAATTGGCTAGTTAAAGAGCCTTAATCCTATCTTGGATCTCCTCCAACAGAGTCTCTGTTAAAATTAATTCAGACAAGGCATCACACCAATAAGATGCACCACTTGCTACAGTGGCAATACAAACTACAGGTTGCCATTGAAGACCCTAATCAACATACATCTTCTGTAAATAAGCCTCCAGTTTCTTCTTTTAAAGACTGGAGATGGGGAGAAAGGTATCCCTGCTCCTCCCATTCCTGTGAAATAATCTCTGTCACACGGACTGAAACAGGAAACACCTCCACAGAGGAAGGAAAACATAGTAGTTAATAAGGTTACCAGATTTTGTAGGGTTGACGACAAAAGTATCAGAGTCGTTCAAGAAGCTAATACCGCTTTTAGAAATACATGAAGGTGATCAAGCTTAAATCTAAAGTTTACCTCTTCAGTATCAGAGAAAGGAACTGTCCAAATCTGAGATCTCAATCCTCAGAAGCTACTGAAAAATCCTCATCAGCCTATGAGGAAGGACCAGCTGTGAAGCAGAAGTCGTAACAGACACCTTACATTCTGAAAAATCTTTAGATTTCCTCCAGCGCTTCCCCTACAAGGGAGAAGCAGATAATGCTGCAGATATCGCTGAAGATACCTGTACCACAAAATCTGATGGCTCATAAACTCCTCTAGGAGACAGAGGAATTGCAGGGCACTATATCTGTAGCCATTGAGGCATGGGACGTTTGACGAGAAAAACTGTGGCAATGCCCAACAGCATCATCCTGAGAGACATGAGGCTCAAAAAATAAATAAAAAAAGCTTATCCTTATTTTTAAATTTTTTCCAAACATGAGGGACAAAATTGCATACTAAAACAATTGTAGTCTCAAGACAAGATAAGCATATATACATAGGAATGGACCCCAGTTCCAAATTTATGACAAAAATGCAACAAAACTTTATTTATTTATTAAAAACTTAAATTAAAATAAATATGCACTTTCACTTAAAAATGATTTTCAAAAGTCGTGATTTGCTAAGTAAGACTGAGAATAATTGCAGTGCAGAAAACACTAACATAAAATCAAGCAATGTCTTTCTCCATTTTAGGAAGAAAAAGAGCTGTACACTGAGACAGGAAAACGAGTCGATACATACAAGGACTTCCAATACAGACAAAAGAAAATGGTGCAGCTCAATTTTGAGTCGGAGTAGTCACGTGATCAGCAAGAAAAAAATTAAGTGTGCATAAAACTAACAGCGCGCTTCAATCAGCAGCCGAACCAAAAAATACAAAAAAAAAAACCATAGTAAAAAAAACCATAGTGAAAAACTCTGAGGCAGATGCTCTACCTCTGAGCTAAGTTTTAAAAATACACAAGCTAAAGAGGCAAAACAGAGTAATAGTGCTAATTAAAGCATAGCAGTAAAAAGGTCAAAATAGAAGATGCACTTTCATTTTAAGGAGATTAGTTAAACATGAGACACAAGATCGTTTAATTTAGAATTGTTCTAAGTACTCATTGCACTTACTTAACAATGAAGTCAACTGAAACTTAACTGCAAACAATGTCTATTTCCGTTTCAGGAGAAGAGAAAGAGCTGCAGATTTAAAGTAGAAAACAATCCGTTACAATACAAGGTTTCGAAACAGAGATGAATAACAATGGGGCCGCTCCATTCTCAGCCAGGGAAGGAGAAGAGTCACGTGATCGGTAGAGAAATGAAGTGCGCAGTTTCTAACAGCACGCTTCATTCTCACAGCAGCCAAATCAATTTCAGTAAAAAAAAATGACAGTTGCTCCACCGCTGCTCTAAACTTTAATAATACCAGCTCAAGGGGCAAATCTGTGTTAGCGATTGAGCTTCTAAAATCATAACAGAGAAAAACGGAGCTTCCACTTAGTGCTACATGCAGTAGCTAGCTAAATAACGATCTTGCCTCCAAGACAGTTAAACATTTACGCATACAGGTGAAACTCGAAAAAACAGAATTTATGCTTACCTGATAAATTACTTTCTCCAACGGTGTGTCCGGTCCACGGCGTCATCCTTACTTGTGGGAATATCTCTTCCCCAACAGGAAATGGCAAAGAGTCCCAGCAAAGCTGGCCATATAGTCCCTCCTAGGCTCCGCCCACCCCAGTCATTCGACCGACGGACAAAAGGAAAAATATAGGAGAAACCATATGGTACCGTGGTGACTGTAGTTAGAGAAAATAATTCATCAGACCTGATTAAAAAAAACCAGGGCGGGCCGTGGGCCGGACACACCGTTGGAGAAAGTAATTTATCAGGTAAGCATAAATTCTGTTTTCTCCAACATTGGTGTGTCCGGTCCACGGCGTCATCCTTACTTGTGAGAACCAATACCAAAGCTTTAGGACACGGATGAAGGGAGGGAGCAAATCAGGTTACCTAAACGGAAGGCACCACGGCTTGCAAAACCTTTCTCCCAAAAATAGCCTCCGAAGAAGCAAAAGTATCAAATTTGTAAAATTTGGCAAAAGTGTGCAGTGAAGACCAAGTCGCTGCCTTACATATCTGATCAACAGAAGCCTCGTTCTTGAAGGCCCATGTGGAAGCCACAGCCCTAGTGGAGTGAGCTGTGATTCTTTCAGGAGGCTGCCGTCCGGCAGTCTCGTAAGCCAATCGGATGATGCTTTTAAGCCAAAAGGAAAGAGGTAGAAGTCACTTTTTGACCTCTCCTTTTACCAGAATAGACGACAAACAGAGAAGATGTTTGTCTGAAATCTTTTGTAGCTTCTAAATAGAATTTTAGAGCACGGACTACGTCCAAATTGTGTAACAAACGTTCCTTCTTTGAAACTGGATTCGGACACAAAGAAGGTACAACTATCTCCTGGTTAATATTTTTGTTAGAAACAACCTTTGGAAGGAAACCAGGCTTAGTACGCAAAACCACCTTATCTGCATGGAACACCAGATAGGGCGGAGAACACTGCAGAGCAGATAACTCTGAAACTCTTCTAGCAGAAGAAATAGCAACCAAAAACAAAACTTTCCAAGATAACAACTTAATATCTATGGAATGTAGAGGTTCAAAAGGAACCCCTTGAAGAACTGAAAGAACTAGATTTAAACTCCAGGGAGGAGTCAAAGGTCTGTAAACAGGCTTGATCCTAACCAGAGCCTGAACAAATGCTTGAACATCTGGCATAGCTGCCAATCGTTTGTGTAGTAAGACAGATAAAGCAGAAATCTGTCCCTTTAGAGAACTCGCAGATAATCCTTTATCCAAACCTTCTTGTAGAAAGGAAAGAATCTTAGGAATTTTTACCTTATTCCAAGGGAATCCCTTGGATTCACACCAGCAGATATATCTTTTCCATATTTTATGGTAAATCTTTCTAGTTACCGGTTTTCTGGCTTGAACCAGAGTATCAATCACCGAATCTGAAAACCCACGCTTTGATAGAATCAAGCGTTCAATCTCCAAGCCGTCAGCTGGAGGGAGACCAGATTTGGATGTTCGAATGGACCCTGAACAAGAAGGTCCTGTCTTAAAGGTAGCTTCCATGGTGGAACCGATGACATATTCACCAGGTCTGCATACCAAGTCCTGCGTGGCCACGCAGGAGCTATCAAGATCACCGAGACCCTCTCCTGTTTGATCCTGGCTACCAGCCTGGGAATGAGAGGAAACTGTGGGAACACATAAGCTAGGTTGAAGGTCCAAGGCGCTACTAGTGCATCCACTAGAGTCGCCTTGGGATCCCTGGATCTGGACCCGTAGCAAGGAACCTTGAAGTTCTGACGAGACGCCATCAGATCCATGTCTGGAATGCCCCATAATTGAGTCAACTGGGCAAAAATCTCCGGGTGGAGTTCCCACTCCCCCGGATGGAATGTCTGACGACTCAGATAATCCGCTTCCCAGTTTTCCACACCTGGGATGTGGATCGCAGATAGATGGCAGGAGTGATTCTCCGCCCATTGTATTATTTTGGTTACTTCTTTCATCGCCAGGGAACTCCTTGTTCCCCCCTGATGATTGATATACGCAACAGTCGTCATGTTGTCTGATTGGAATCTTATGAATCTGGCCTTTGCAAGCTGAGGCCAAGCCCTGAGAGCATTGAATATCGCTCTTAGTTCCAGAATGTTTATCAGGAGAAGAGACTCTTCCCGAGACCATAGTCCCTGAGCTTTCAGGGATTCCCAGACCGCACCCCAGCCCACTAGACTGGCGTCGGTCGTGACAATGACCCACTCTGGTCTGCGGAAGCTCATTCCCTGGGATAGGTGGTCCAGGGATATCCACCAACGGAGTGAATCTCTGGTCTTCTGATCTACTTGAATCACTGGAGACAAGTCTGTATAGTCCCCATTCCACTGTTTCAGCATGCACAGTTGTAATGGTCTTAGATGAATTCGCGCAAAAGGAACTATGTCCATTGCTGCAACTATCAACCCTACTACTTCCATGCACTGAGCTATGGAAGGACGTGGAACAGAATGAAGAACTTGACAAGCGCTTAGAAGTTTTGACTTTCTGACATCTGTCAGAAAGATCCTCATTTCTAAGGAATCTATTATTGTTCCCAGGAAGGGAACTCTTGTTGACGGAGACAGAGAACTTTTTTCTATGTTCACCTTCCATCCGTGAGATCTGAGAAAGGCCAGAACGATGTCTGTATGAGCCTTTGCTTTTGAAAGGGACGACGCTTGTATTAGAATGTCGTCCAAGTATGGTACTACTGCAATGCCCCTCGGTCTTAGAACCGCTAGAAGGGACCCGAGTACCTTTGTGAAAATCCTTGGAGCAGTGGCTAATCCGAATGGGAGGGCCACAAACTGGTAATGTTTGTCCAGAAAGGCGAACCTTAGGAACTGATGATGTTCTTTGTGGATAGGAATATGTAGGTACGCATCCTTTAGATCCACGGTAGTCATAAATTGACCTTCCTGGATAGTGGGTAGAATTGTTCGAATGGTTTCCATTTTGAACGATGGTACCCTGAGAAATTTGTTTAGGATCTTTAAATCCAGAATTGGTCTGAAGGTTCCCTCTTTTTTGGGAACTACGAACAAATTTGAGTAAAATCCCATTCCTTGTTCCGTCATTGGAACTGGGTGTATCACTCCCATCTTTAGCAGGTCTTCTACACAATGTAAGAACGCCTGTCTCTTTATTTGGTTTGAGGATAAGTGAGACATGTGAAACCGTCCCCTTGGGGGTAGTTCCTTGAATTCTAGAAGATAACCCTGAGAAACTATTTCTAGCGTCCAGGGATCCTGAACATCTCTTGCCCAAGCCTGAGCAAAGAGAGAGAGTCTGCCCCCCACTAGATCCGGTCCCGGATCGGGGGCTACTCCTTCATGCTGTTTTGTTAGCAGCGGCAGGCTTCTTGGCCTGCTTAGCTTTGTTCCAGCCTTGCATCGGTTTCCAGGCTGGTTTGGACTGTGAGGCATTACCCTCTTGCTTAGAGGATGCAGAATTAGAGGCCGGTCCGTTCCTGAAATTACGAAATGAACGAAAATTAGACTTATTCTTGGCCTTGAAAGGCCTATCTTGTGGGAGGGCGTGGCCCTTTCCCCCAGTGATGTCTGAGATAATCTCTTTCAATTCTGGTCCAAAGAGAGTTTTACCCTTGAAGGGGATGTTAAGCAATTTTGTCTTGGATGATACATCCGCTGACCAAGACTTTAGCCAAAGCGATCTGCGCGCCACAATTGCAAACCCTGAATTTATCGCCGCTAATCTAGCTAATTGCAAAGCGGCATCTAAAATAAAAGTTAGCCAACTTAAGTGCGTGAACTCTGTCCATAACCTCCTCATATGGAGTCTCTCTACTGAGCGACTTTTCTAGTTCCTCGAACCAGAACCACGCTGCTGTAGTGACAGGAACAATGCACGAAATGGGTTGTAGAAGGTAACCTTGCTGTACAAAAATCTTTTTAAGCAAACCTTCCAATTTTTTATCCATAGGATCTTTGAAAGCACAACTATCTTTGATAGGAATAGTAGTGCGCTTGTTTAGAGTAGAAACTGCCCCCTCAACCTTAGGGACTGTCTGCCATAAGTCCTTTCTGAGGTCGACCATAGGAAATAATTTCTTAAATATAGGAGGGGGAACAAAAGGTATGCCGGGCTTCTCCCACTCCTTATTCACTATGTCCGCCACCCGCTTGGGTATAGGAAAAGCGTCGGGGTGCACCGGAACCTCTAGGAACTTGTCCATCTTGCATAATTTTTCTGGAATGACCAAGTTGTCACAATCATCCAGAGTAGATAACACCTCCTTAAGCAGTGCTCGGAGATGTTCTAATTTAAATTTAAATGTCACAACATCAGGTTCAGCCTGTTGAGAAATTTTTTCTGAATCTGAAATTTCCCCATCTGACAAAACCTCCCTCATGGCCCTTCAGATTGGTGTGAGGGTATGACAGAACAATTATCATCAGCGCCCTCCTGCTCTTCAGTGTTTAAAACAGAGCAATCGCGCTTTCTCCGATATGCAGGCATTTTGGATAAAATATTTGCTATGGAGTTATCCATTACAGCCGTCAAATGTTGCATGGTAATAAGCATTGGCGCGCTAGAAGTACTAGGGGCCTCCTGCGTGGGCAAAACTGGCGTAGACACAGAAGGAGATGATGTAGAACCATGTCTACTCCCTTCACTTGAGGAATCATCTTGGGCAATTTCATTATTTGTGGCAGTACTGTCCTTACTTTGTTTGGACGCTATGGCACAATTATCACACAATTTTGAAGGGGGAGACACATTGGCTTTCATACATATAGAACATAGCTTATCTGAAGGCACAGGCATGTTAAACAGGCTTAAACTTGTCAAAGCACAAAAACAAAACCGTTACTGTCTCTTTAAATTTTAAACAGAGCACACTTTATTACTGAATATGTGAAAATATATGAAGGAATTGTTCAAAATTTACCAAAATTTCACCAGTGTCTTAAAGCATTAAAAGTATTGCACACCAATTCAGAGCTTTAACCCTTAAAATAACGAAACCGGAGCCGGTTGCAGATTTAACCCCTATACAGTCCCAGCTACAGCCTTTGCTGTGACTTTACCAAGCCCAGAGGGGAATACGATACCAAATGACGCCTTCTAGGAACTTTTCCTACTACTATCAGGTCCTCACACATGCATCTGCATGTCTTGCACTCAAAAACAACTGTGCAGTAATGGCGCGAAAATGAGGCTCAGCCTACAACTGGGAAGGCCCTTCCTGACTGGAAAAGGTGTCTAACATAGTGCCTGACGTTAAAAAACGTTCCCCAAGTTTATAAGTGTGAATTATCAGCATAAACATGTATACAATGTTCAAATAAAGCAATCGATTTAGCCCATAAAAGTGTCTACCAGTTTTATAGCCCATATTAAGCCCTTTATTTTGTTTGAGACTAAGAAAATGGCTTACCGGTCCCCATGAGGGGAAATGACAGCTTTCCAGCATTTCACAGTCTTGTTAGAAATATGGCTAGTCATACCTTAAGCAGAAAAGTCTGCTGTTTCCCGCAACTGAAGTTACTTCATCTCAACAGTCCTATGTGGAAACAGCAATCGATTTTAGTTACTGTCTGCTAAAATCATCTTCCTCTCACAAACAGAAATCTTCATCTTTTTCTGTTTCAGAGTAAATAGTACATACCAGCAATATTTTAAAATAACAAACTTTTGATAGTAGAATAAAAAAAAACTACAACTAAACACCACATACTCTTAACCATCTCCGTGGAGATGTTGCCTGTGCAACGGCAAAGAGAATGACTGGGGTGGGCGGAGCCTAGGAGGGACTATATGGCCAGCTTTGCTGGGACTCTTTGCCATTTCCTGTTGGGGAAGAGATATTCCCACAAGTAAGGATGACGCCGTGGACCGGACACACCAATGTTGGAGAAATTAGAATATCGTGCAAAAGTTCATTTATTTCACTAATGCAACTTAAAAGGTGAAACTAATATATTAGATAGACTCATTACATGCAAGATAGTTCAAGCCGTGATTTGTCATAATTGTGATGATTATGGCTTACAGCTCATGAAAACCCCAAATCCACAATCTCAGAAAATTAGAATATTACATGCAATCAATAAAACAAGGATTGTACATACAGTACCTGTAGAACAATATCCGACCTCTGAAAACTATAAGCATGCATACTGTATGTACTCAGTACTTGGTTTGGGCCCCTTTTGCAGCAATTCCTGCCTCAATGCGGCGTGGCATGTAAGCTATCAGCCTGTGGCACTGGTGAGGTGATAAGGAAGACCAGGATGCTTCAATAGCAGCCTTCAGCTCTTCTGCATTGTTCGGTCTCATGTCTCATCATTCTCTTGGCAATGCCCCATAGATTCTCTATGGGGTTAAGGTCAGGCGAGTTTGCTGGCCAATCAAGCACAGTAATCCCACGGTCATTGAACCAGGTTTTGGTGCTTTTGGCAGTGTGGGCAGGTGCCAATTCCTGCTGGAAAATGAAGTCAGCATCCCCATAGAGCTTGTCTGCGGAAGGCAGCATTAAGTGCTCCAAAATCTCCTGGCAGACGGCTGCGTTAACCCTGGACTTAATGAAGCACAGTGGACCAACAAAAGCAGATGACATGGCTCCCCAAATCAACACAGACTGTGGAAACTTCACACTAGACTTCAAGCATCTTGCAGTGTGCGCAACTCCATTCTTCCTCCATACTCTGGGTCCTTGCTTTCCAAAAGAGATGCAAAATTTGCTCTCATCAGAAAAGAGGACTTTGGACCACTGAGCAACAGAGGTCTGTTTTTCTTTAGCCCAGGTAAGACGCTTCTGACGTTGTTTATTGTTCAGGAGTGGCTTGACAGAGGAATACGACATTTGAAGCCCAGGTCCAGGATCGTCTGTGTGTGGTGGCTCTTATGAATGGCCTTTTCCCTACAATCCTCTACAGGCTGTGGTCATCCCTGCTGCTTGTGCACCATTTTCATCCACACTTTCCCTTCCACATAACTTTCTATTAATATGCTTTGATACAGCACTTTGGAAACATACAACTTCTTTTGCAATTACCTTTTTGAGGCTTTCCCTCCTTATGGAGAGTGTCAATGATGGTTTTCTGCACAACTATCAGGTCAGCAGTCTTTCCTATGATTGTGATTCCTACTGAACCAGACAGACCATTTAAAGGCTCAGGAACCCTTTGCAGGTGTTATGGCTTAATTAGCTGATTGAGCCTAGAATATTGCACCTTTTCACAATATTCTAATTTTCTGAGATTGTGGATTTGGGGTTTTCATGAGCTGTAAGCCATATTCATCACAATTATGACAAATCACAGCTTGAACTATCTTGCTTTGCATGTAATGAGTATATCTCATATTAGTTTCACCTTTTAAGTTGCATTAGTGAAATAAATGAACTTTTGCACGATATTCAAATTTTTCAAGTTTCACCTGTACATGTGGAAAAACTCCTACATATGAAAGAACTAAAATAACAGCCTCTGGGGATAATTCTCACAATATAAGGAATTAACCCCCAAGTCTCACACATATAATAAGTGCCTGCCACAGCCCAATAAAATCCTTCCCAAAGGATTAAAGTGAGCCAATAAAAACAGCAGGAAAACCCTTCTTAGTGCAAGTCTCCAAACCTAGAAGACAAAAGCACTTACCTGCAATCTAGCAGTCTGGCAGGAGGTCAGCTTAAAAAGTGTGAAAGGACACATACTCCTTACAGGGACCTGTAGAAAAAGAAAGAACAGAGCAAGCCTACTCTGGCTTTCTATACTAGGGTAGCAATATGTTAGTAACTTGTGAGGTGGGCCTTGCTTTGTTTCCCAACTGCTTTAAAGCCACCACTACTCAACTGCAGAGATTGACATGGACTACAGCTATACACAAAAATCTTGCTTGTAGCAAAAAGAAATCCAATATTCTTCAGGCACCAAACTTCACCTCCTCCATTGACAGAGGCAAAGAAAATGACTGGGGATTGTGGGTAGGGGAGTGACACTTAACAGCTTTGCTGTGGTGCCCTTTGCCTCCTGCTGCTGGCCAGGAGTGATATTCCGACTAGTAATTGATAACGTTGTGGACTCTCCATATCTTAGGAAAGAAATATATTTATTTTTTTTAAAAATCATAAAAAGGAAATTTATGCTTACCTGATAAATTGATTTCTTCTACGATACAACGAGTCCACGGATTTCATCCTTACTTGTGGGATATTATCCTCCTGCTAACAGGAAGTGGCAAAGAGCACCACAGCAGAGCTGTATATATAGCTCCTCCCTACCCCTCCACCCCCAGTCATTCGACCGAAGGTTTTAGGAAGAGAAAGGAAAAGCTAAAAGGTGCAGAGGTGACTGAAGTTGTAAATAATAAAAAATATAATCTGTCTTAAATTGACAGGGAGGGCCGTGGACTCGTCGTATCATAGAAGAAATCAATTTATCAGGTAAGCATAAATTTCCTTTTCTTCTACAAGATACGACGAGTCCACGGATTTCATCCTTACTTGTGGGATACGATATCAAAGCTACAGGACACGGATGAAAGTTACCTAAACGGAAGGCACCACTGCTTGAAGATCTTTTCTCCCAAAAACCGCCTCAGAAGAAGCAAAAGTATAAAATTTGTAAAATTTGGAAAAAGTATGAAGGGACGACCAAGTCACAGCCTTACAAATCTGTTCAACAGATGCATCGTTTTTAAAAGCCCAAGTGGAAGCCACAGCCCTAGTAGAATGAGCCGTAATTCTTTCAGGAGGCTGCTGTCCAGCAGTCTCATATGCCAGGCGGATGATACTTCTCAACCAAAAAGAGAGAGGTAGACCCCTACGCTTTCCAGAATAAACAATGACTAATGAAGATGATTGACGGAAATCCTTAGTTGCCTGTAAGTAGAACTTTAATGCACGGACCACGTCCAGGTTATGTAACAGACGCTCCTTCTTAGAAGGATTAGGACACAAGGAAGGAACAACAATTTCCTGATTAATATTCTTATTTGAAACAACCTTAGAAAGAAAACCAGGTTTGGTACGTAAAACCACCTTATCAGAATGAAATATGAGATAAGGCGAATCACACTAACGCTGAAAGCTCAAACTCTTCGAGCAGAAGAAATAGCAACCAAAAACAGAACTTTCCAAAATAACAATATCTATGGAATACATAGGTTCAAACGGAACCCCTTGAAGAACTTGAAGAACTAAATTTAAACTCCAGGAAGGAGTAATTGGTCAAAATACAGGCTTAAGTCTAGATAGAGCCTGACAAAAAGACTGAACATCTGCCAAACGTTTGTGAAACAAAATTGACAAAGCAGAAATTTGTCCCTTTAAAGAACTTGCCGATAACCCTTTCTCCAATCCTTCTTGGAGAAAAGACAGAATCCTGGGAATCCTAACTTTACTCCACGAGTAACCCTTGGATTCACACCAATAAAGATATTTACGCCATATCTTATTATAGATTTTTCTAGTGACAGGCTTTCTAGCCTGTATCAAAGTATTGATGACCGAATAAGAGAATCCTCGCTTAGATAAAATCAAGCGTTCAATCTCCACGCAGTCAGCTGCAGAGAAATTAGATTTGGATGTTGGAAAGGACCTTGAATGAGAAGATCCTGTCTCAAAGGAAGTTTCCACGGTGGCAGAGAGGACATGTCCACTAAATCCGCATACCAAGTCCTGCGTGGCCACGCAGGCACTTTCAGGATTACTGAAGCTCTCTCCTGTTTGATTCGACCAATCACGCGTGGAAGGAGAGGAAACGGTGGAAACACATAACCTAGGCTGAACGACCAAGGCACTGCCAAGGCATCCATCAGTTCGGCCTGAGGATCCCTCGACCTGGATTCGTATCTTGGAAGCTCGGCATTCTGTCGAGATGCCATCATATCCAATTCCGATCTGCCCCATCGGAGAATCGGTGAGGCAAACACCTCCTGGTGGAGCTCCCACTCCCTCGGATGAAAGGTCTGTCGACTTTGAAAATCCGCTTCCCAGTTCTCTACTTCTGGGATGTAAATTGCCCACAGATAACAAGAGTGGGCCTCCCACCATCGGATTATCTTGGATACTTCTATCATCGCTAAGGAACTCCTTGTTCCCCCCCGATGATTGATATATGCCACAGTCGTGATGTTGTCCAACTGGAATCTGATGAATTTGTTCGAAGCCAACTGAGGCCACGCCTGAAGCGCATTGAATATTGCTCTCAGTTCCAGAATATTGATTGGAAGTAGAGACTCCACTTGAGTCCAAACACCCTGAGCCTTCAGGGAATTCCAGACCGCACCCCAGCCCAGAAGGCTGACGTCCGTTGTCACTATCACCCACGAGGGTCTGCGGAAACAAGTCCCCTGGGACAATTGATCCGGCGACAACCACCAAAGAAGAGAGTCTCTGGTCTCTTGATCTAGATTTATCTGAGGAGATAAATCTGCATAATCCCCATTCCACTGTCCGAGCATGCACAGCTGCAGTGGTCTGAGATGAAAGCGAGCAAACTGAATGATGTCCATTGCCGCTACCATTAATCCAATTACCTCCATACACTGAGCCACTGATGGCCAAGGAATGGACTGAAGTGCTCGGCAAGGATTTAGAATCTTTGATTTTCTGACCTCCGTCAGAAATATTTTCATGTCTACCGAGTCTATCAGCGTTCTCAAGAAGGGGACCCTTGTCTGTGGAACTAGTGAACTCTTCTCTATGTTCACCTTCCAACCGTGAGTTCTCAGGAAAGAAAACACTGTGTCCGTGTGAGATTTTGTCAGTTGATAAGTTGACGCCTGGATCAGAATATCGTCCAGATAAGGCGCCACTGCTATGCCTCGCGGTCTGAGAACCGCCAGAAGAGACTCTAGAACCTTTGTGAAGATTCTGGGTGCTGTGGCCAACCCGAAGGGAAGAGCCACGAACTGATGTTTGTCCAGAAAGGCAAACCTTAGAAACTGATGATGATCCTTGTGGATAGGAATATGAAGGTAAGCATCCTTCAAGTCCATGGTAGTCATATATTGACCATCCTGGATCATTGGTAAGATTGTTCGTATAGTCTCCATCTTGAACGATGGGACTCTGAGAAACTTGTTTAGACACTTGAGATCTAAAATGGGTCTGAAAGTTCCCTCTTTTTTGGGAACCACGAAAAGATTTGATTAAAACCCCTGTCCCTGTTCCGATTTTGGAACGGGACAAATTACTCCCATGGTAGAGAGGTCTTCTACACAGTGTAAGAACGCTTTTCTTTTTATCTGGTCTACAGATAATCGTAAAAGATGAAATCTCCCTCTTGGGAGGAAATCCTTGAATTGCAGTTGATACCCGTGGGTCACTATTTCCAGCGCCCAGGGGTCCTGAACATCTCTTGCCCAAGCAAAGAAAGAAAGTCTGCCCCAACTAGATCCGGTCCCAGATCAGGGGCCGTCCCTTCATGCTGTCTTTGTAGCAACAGCAGGCTTCTTAGATTGTTTACCTTTATTCCAGGTCTGGTTGGGTCTCCAGACTGACTTAGATTGGGTAAAATTCCCTTTCTGCTTTGTGAAGGAAGAGGAAGTAGAAGGCTCCTCCTTTAAAATTCCGAAAGGAACGAAAATTGCAGGATAACAGACTTATCCTGAGGTAGGGCATGGCCTTTACCTCCTGTAATGTCAGAAATTAATTCCTTCAATTCAGGCCCAAAAAGGGTCTTACCTTTAAAGGGAATAGCTAAGAGCTTAGTTTTTGATGACACATCAGCAGACCAAAATTTGTGCCACAATGCTCTACGTGCTAGGATAGCAAATCCTGCATTTTTCGCCGCTAATTTAGCAATTTGAAAAGCGGCATCAGTAATAAAATAATTAGCTAGCTTGAGAGCCTTAATTCTATCCAAAATGTCATCTAACAGAGTCTCAACCTTCAGAGACTCTTCCAGAGCCTCAAACCAAAAAACATAATTTATGCTTACCTGATAAATTTATTTCTCTTGTAGTGTATCCAGTCCACGGATCATCCATTACTTATGGGATATTCTCCTTCCCAACAGGAAATTACAAGAGGATCACCCACAGCAGAGCTGCTATATAGCTCCTCCCCTCACTGCCATATCCAGTCATTCGACCGAAACAAGACGAGAAAGGAGAAACCATAGGGTGCAGTGGTGACTGTAGTTTAAATAAAATTTAAACCTGCCTTAAAAAGACAGGGCGGGCCGTGGACTGGATACACTACAAGAGAAATACATTTATCAGGTAAGCATAAATTATGTTTTCTCTTGTTAAGTGTATCCAGTCCACGGATCATCCATTACTTATGGGATATCAATACCAAAGCTAAAGTACACGGATGATGGGAGGGTCTAGGCAGGATTAAACGGAAGGAACCACTGCCTGAAGAACCTTTCTCCCAAAAACAGCCTCCGAAGAAGCAAAAGTATCAAATTTGTAAAATTTTGAAAAGGTGTGAAGCGAAGACCAAGTCGCAGCCTTGCAAATCTGTTCAACAGAGGCCTCATTTTTAAAGGCCCAGGTGGAAGCCACAGCTCTAGTAGAATAAGCTGTAATCTTTTCAGGGGGCTGCTGTCCAGCAGTCTCATAGGCTAAGTGAATTATGCTCCGAAGCCAAAAGGAAAGAGGTTGCCGAAGCTTTTTGACCTCTCCTCTGTCCAGAGTAAACGACAAACGGAAGATGTTTGGCGAAAATCTTTAGTAGCTTGTAAGTAAAACTTCAAGGCACGGACTACGTCCAGATTATGTAAAAGACGTTCCTTCTTTGAAGAAGGATTAGGACACAATGATGGAACAACAATCTCTTGATTGAAATTCTTGTTAGAAATCACCTTAGGTAAAAACCCAGGTTTGGTACGCAGAACTACCTTATCTGCATGAAAAATTAGATAAAGAGAATCACATTGTAAGGCAGATAGCTCAGAGACTCTCCGAGCCGAGGAAATAGCCATCAAAAACAGAACTTTCCAAGATAAAAGTTTAATATCAATGGAATGAAGGGGTTCAAACGGAACTCTTGAAGAACTTTAAGAACCAAGTTTAAGCTCCACGGGGAAGCAACAGTTTTAAACACAGGCTTAATTCTAACCAAAGCCTGACAAAATGCCTGGACGTCTGGAACCTCTGCCAGACGCTTGTGCAAAAGAATAGACAGAGCAGAAATCTGTCCTTTTAAAGAACTAGCTGATAATCCTTTGTCCAAACCCTCTTGGAGAAAGGACAATATCCTAGGAATCCTAACCTTACTCCATGAGTAATTCTTGGATTCACACCACTAAAGATATTTACACCATATCTTATGGTAGATTTTCCTGGTGACAGGCTTTCGTGCCTGTATTAAGGTATCAATGACTGACTCGGAGAAGCCACGCCTTAAAAGAATCAAGCGTTCAATCTCCATGCAGTCAGTCTCAGAGAAATTAGATTTGGATGATTGAAAGGACCTTGTATTAGAAGGTCCTGCCTCAGAGGCAGAGTCCATGGTGGAAAGGATGACATGTCCACTAGGTCTACATACCAGGTCCTGCGTGGCCACGCAGGCGCTATCAAAATCACCAATGCTCTCTCCTGCTTGATTTTGGTAATCAGTCGAGTGAGCAGAGGAAATGGTGGAAACACATAAGCCAGGTTGAAGAACCAAGGAGCTGCTAAAGCATCTATCAGCGTCGCTTCCGGGTCCCTGGACCTGGATCCGTAACAAGGAAGCTTGGCGTTCTGGCGAGACGCCATGAGATCCAGTTCTGGTTTGCCCCAACGATGGATCAGTTGAGCAAACACCTCCGGATGGAGTTCCCACTCCCCCGGATGAAAAGTCTGACGTCTTAGAAAATCCGCCTCCCAGTTCTCTACGCCTGGGATGTGGATCGCTGACAGGTGGCAAGAGTGAGACTCTGCCCAGCGAATTATCTTTGAGACTTCTAACATCGCTAGGGAACTCCTGGTTCCCCCTTGAGGGTTGATGTAAGCCACAGTCGTGATGTTGTCCGACTGGAATCTGATGAACCTCAGGGTTGCTAACTGAGGCCAAGCTAGAAGAGCATTGTATATTGCTCTTAACTCCAGAATATTTATTGGGAGGAGTTTCTCCTCCTGAGTCCACGATCCCTGAGCCTTCAGGGAGTTCCAGACTGCGCCGCAACCTAGAAGGCTGGCATCTGTTGTTACAATCGTCCAATCTGGCCTGCGAAAGGTCATACCCTTGGACAGATGGACCCGAGATAGCCACCAGAGAAGAGAATCTCTGGTCTCTTGATCCAGATTTAGTAGAGGGGACAAATCTGAGTAATCCCCATTCCACTGACCTAGCATGCATAATTGAAGCGGTCTGAGATGCAGACGCGCAAATGGCACTATGTCCATTGCCGCTACCATTAAGCCGATTACTTCCATGCACTGAGCCACTGACGGACGTGGAATGGAATGAAGTTTTGATAACCTGGACTCAGTCAGGTAAATTTTCATCTCTACAGAATCTATAAGAGTCCCTAGGAAGGTGACTCTTGTGAGTGGGGATAGAGAACTCTTTTCCACGTTCACTTTCCACCCATGCGACCTCAGAAATGCCAGAACTATCTCTGTATGAGACTTGGCAATTTGAAAGCTTGACGCCTGTATTAGGATGTCGTCTAGATCTGAGCCACCGCTATGCCTCGCGGTCTTAGAACCGCCAGAAGTGAGCCCAGAACCTTTGTGAAAATTCTCGGGGCTGTAGCCAATCCGAAGGGAAGAGCTACAAATTGGCAATGCCTGTCTAGAAAGGCAAACCTTAGGAACCGATGATGATCTTTGTGAATCAGTATGTGAAGTTAGGCATCCTTTAAGTCCACTGTGGTCATGTACTGACCCTCTTGGATCATGGGTAGGATGGTCTGAATAGTTTCCATTTTGAATGATGAAACTCTGAGGAATTTGTTTAAGATCTTTAGATCCAAGATTGGTCTGAAGGTTCCCTCTTTCTTGGGAACCACAAACAGATTTGAATAAAACCCTTGTCCCTGTTCCGTCCGCGGAACTGGATGGATCACTCCCATTACTAGGAGGTCTTGCACACAGCTTAGGAATGCCTCTTTCTTTATCTGTTTGCTGATAACCTTGAAAGATGAAATCTCCCTTGTGGAGGAGAAGCTTTGAAGCTTTGTCTTGGGGGCAGCAGCAGGTTTTCTGGCCTGCTTGCCCTTGTTCCAGGACTGGTTAGGTTTCCAGGCTGTCTGGAATGAGCAACAGTTCCCTCTTGTTTTGAAGCGGAGGAAGTTGATGCTGCTCCTGCCTTGAAATTTCAAAAGGCACGAAAATTAGACTGTTTGGCCTTTGATTTGGCCCTGTCCTGAGGAAGGGTATGACCCTTGCCTCCAGTAATGTCAGCAATGATTTCCTTCAAGCCAGGCCCGAATAAGGTCTGCCCCTTGAAAGGAATGTTGAGTAATTTAGACTTTGAAGTCAGGTCAGCTGACCAGGATTTAAGCCATAGCACCCTATACGCCTGGATGGCGAATCCGGAATTCTTAGCCGCTAGTTTAGTCAAATGAACAATGGCATAAAAAACAAATGAGTTAGCTAGCTTAAGCGTTCTAAGCTTGTCCATAATTTCCTCCAATGGAGCTGTACGGATGGCCTCTTCCAGGGCCTTAAACCAGAACGCCGCCGCAGCAGTGACAGGCGCAATGCATTCAAGGGGCTGCAAAATAAAACCTTGTTGAATAACCCTCCAATTTTTTATCCATTGGATCTGAAAAAGCACAACTGTCCTCAACCGGGATAGTGGTACGCTTTGCTAAAGTAGAAACTGCTCCCTCCACCTTAGGGACCGTCTGCCATAAGTCCCGTGTAGTGGCGTCTATTGGAAACATTTTTCTAAATATAGGAGGTGGGGAAAAGGGCACACCGGGTCTATCCCACTCCTTGCTAATAATTTCTGTAAGCCTTTTAGGTATAGGAAAAACGTCAGTACACACCGGCACCGCATAGTATCTATCCAGCCTACACAATTTCTCTGGAATTGCAACTGTGTTACAGTCATTCAGAGCAGCTAATACCTCCCCAAGCAATACACGGAGGTTCTCAAGCTTAAATTTAAAATTAGAAATCTCTGAATCAGGTTTCCCCGAGTCAGAGATGTCACCCACAGAATGAAGCTCTCCGTCCTCATGTTCTGCATACTGTGACGCAGTATCAGACATGGCTCTAACAGCATTTGCGCGCTCTGTATCTCTCCTAACTCCAGAGCTATTGCGCTTGCCTCTTAATTCAGGCAATCTAGATAATACCTCTGACAGGGTATTATTCATGATTGCATCCATGTCCTTCAAGGTAATCGCTATGGGCGTCCCTGATGTAGTTGGCGCCATATCAGCGTGCGTCCCCTGAGCGGGAGGCGAAGGGTCTGACACGCGGGGAGAGTTAGTCGGCATAACTTCCCCCTCGACAGAACCCTCTGGTGATAATTATTTTATAGATAAAGACTGATCTTTACTGTTTAAGGTGAAATCAATACATTTAGTACACATTCTCCTATGGGGCTCCACCATGGCTTTCAAACATAATGAACAAGTAGGTTCCTCTGTATCAGACATGTTTAAACAGACTAGCAATAAGACTAGCAAGCTTGGAAATCACTTACAATATAAAAAACGTTACTGCACCTTCAAGAAACACAAATTTGGTCCTAAATTTGAAATAACAGTGAAAAAAGGCAGTTACACTAACGAAATTTTTACAGTGTATGTAACAAGTTAGCAGAGCATTGCACCCACTTGCAAATGGATGATTAACCCCTAAATACCAAAAACGGAATAACAAATGACAAAAACGTTTTTTAAACAGTCACAACAACTGCCACAGCTCTACTGTGGCTTTTTACCTCCCTCAATACGACTTTTGAAGCCTTTTGAGCCCTTCAGAGAAGTCCTGGATCATGCAGGAAGAAGCTGGATGTCTTTGTCTGTAATTTTTGCTGCGCAAAAAAGTGCTAAAATAGGCCCCTCCCACTCATATTACAACAGTGGGAAGCCTCAGGGAACTGTTTCTAGGCAAAATTCAAGCCAGCCATGTGGAGAAAACTAGGCCCCAATAAGTTTTATCACCAAACATATATAAAAAACGATTAAATATGCCAGCAAACTTTTTAAAATACACTTTTATAAGATTATGTATCTCTATTAATAAGCCTGATACCAGTCGTTATCACTGCATTTAAGGCTTTACTTACATTACTTCGGTATGAGCAGCATTTTCTAGCAAATTCCATCCCTAGAAAAATATTAACTGCACATACCTTATTGCAGGAAAACCTGCACGCCATTCCCCCTCTGAAGTAACTTCACTCCTCAGATTATGTGAGAACAGCAAAGGATCTTAGTTACTTCTGCTAAGATCATAGAAAACGCAGGCAGATTCTTCTTCTAAATACTGCCTGAGATAAACAGTACACTCCGGTACCATTTAAAAATAACAAACTTTTGATTGAAGAAATAAACTAAGTATAAAATACCACAGTCCTCTTACGACCTCCATCTTTGTTGAGAGTTGCAAGAGAATGACTGGATATGGCAGTGAGGGGAGGAGCTATATAGCAGCTCTGCTGTGGGTGATCCTCTTGCAACTTCCTGTTGGGAAGGAGAATATCCCATAAGTAATGGATGATCCATGGACTGGATACACTTAACAAGAGAAAGCTGCTGCAGCAGTTACTGGAACAATGCAAGCCGTAGGTTGTAAATGAAAACCCAGATTAATAAATAATTTCTTTAGAAGACCCTCTAATTTTTTATCCATAGGGTCCTTGAAAGCACAGCTATCCTCAATGGGTATAGTTGTACGCTTAGCCAGGGTAGATATAGCTCCCTCTACCTTAGGGACCATTTGCCATGAGTCTCGAATGGCATCTGATATGGGAAACATTTTCTTAAAATTAGGAGGGGGAGAAAACGGTATACCTGGTCTATCCCATTCCTTTTTATAATTTCCGAAATTCTTTTAGGAACCGGAAAAACATCAGTGTAAGTAGGCCCCTCTAGATATTTGTCCCATCTTACACAATTCCTCTGGTGGTATCACAATCATCCTGGGTCGCTAAAACCTCCCGAAGTAACAGGCGGAGGTGTTCAAGCTTAAATTTAAAGGACATAACGTCTGAATCTGTCTGAGGTAACACATTCCCTGAGTCTGAAAGCTCTCCCTCAGACAGCAATTCCCTGACCCCAAACTCAGAACAATGTGAGGGTACATCGGAAATAGCTAATAAAGCATCAGAGGATTCAGTATTCACATTAATACCTGACCTACTGTGTTTACCCTGTAATACTGGTAATTTAGATAATACCTCTGTAAGGATAGTTGACATAACTGCAGCCATCTCCTGTAGAGTAAAGGAATTAGACGCACTAGAGGTACTTGGCGTCGCTTGTGTGGGTGTTAAAGGTTGTGACACTTGGGGAGAATTGGATGGCATATCCTGATTCTCTTCAGACTGAGAAGCATCCTTAGGCACACTTTCTTGATTTAAAATATGCTTTTTACAATGTAAGGCCCTTTCAGTACAAGAGGTACACAATGTAAGAGGGGGTTCCACAATAGCTTCTAAACACATAGAACAATGAGATTCCTCAATGTCAGACATGCTGAACAGACTAGTAATAACCACAGAAGTCGTTAAACACTTTATTGCTTTAAACAAATTTTGAAAAACGTGTACTGCGCCTTTAAGAGATAAAAATCGCACAATTTTTCCAAAACTGCTTCAAAAACGTTAATTTGCTCTAAAAATTAACTGAAACTCATTAATGGCTCCCAAAATTATTGCACCCCAAGAGTAAGGGGAGAAATTAACCTCTAAAGGTAACAAATCACAAAAAATGTAATTTTCACAAAAATACCCCCTGCACCTCGCCACAGCTCTGCTGTGGCGCCTACTTGCCCCCAGGGTACTTCAAAATTACTCGCCAACAATCCGACCAGAGAATCACTGTCCAAGAGCAACCGGAGTTACTGCTTCTCAGCCAGAAGGAAGTGCTCATCTGAGCGCGTGAAATTAAGACCCGCCCATCATGGCCGATGTTCGAGTAGGTTTCAAATAACCGCATGGAGAAGCGGTTATAAGCAAACTTAGTGGAACATATAAAACTTGAAACATATCCAATATAGCCACACCAGTTATTCAGTGCCAACAAAAAAACGATCAACAGTTTCTGCCTCTCCCAGTGTCTTAAGAAATGCCAATTATATGATAGTCAACAGAAAATAAAATATAGGTCTCCAGTAACACCCCTCTGTTTAACAGGTCTACTACTTACCCCATTCCCTTACAGGGAAATAAATGCCAGCCAGTTCTGATATATCAAGTATCCTCAGAAATAAAAGGGATGCACATACCTCAATGCTACTTGTAGCATGAAACCGTTCTCCACACTGAAGATGTCTCTTGTGTTACCTTCAGAAGTTTTGTGGGAACTAACATGGATCTTAGTTACAGCTGCTAAGATAATCAAATCAGGGCAGAAATCTTCTTCCATATCCCCCTGAGGAAAATAGTACTCACCGGTACCATTTAAAATAAAAAAACTTCTTGATTGAAGAAACTAAAACTAACACCTCACTTTACCTCTTCCTAGTATAACACAGGCAAAGAGAATGACTGGGGGTGGAGGGGAAGGGAGGAGCTATATATATATATATATATATATATATATATATATATATATATATATATATATATATATATATATATATATATATATATATATATATACAGCTCTGCTGTGGTGCTCTTTGCCACTTCCTGTTAGCAGGAGGATAATATCCCACAAGGATGAAATCCGTGGACTCGTCATATCTTGTAGAAGAAATAATTTAAACTAAAAGTCATCATATAGAATTTCACAAAGTATCACCTGTTTACTTTCGCTGAACTAACAGCAACAGTAGAAATAAAGGATACTAGCAGTTACTGCTAGGCTATCAGTTTTACTATAACAATCACTTCATAGCTATAAGGACATGATACACCTTATTTAATCTGGGTTTCAAATGCAGGTTATGGTATGGAGAGGAGGTAATAAAAACCTCTTAAAAAACACAAATTATGCTTACCTGATAATTTCATTTCCATCGAGGGGAGGAGAGTCCACAGCTTCATTCATTACTGTTGGGAATTAAGAACCTGACCACCAGGAGAATGCAAAGACACCCCAGCCAGGCTTAAATACCTCTCCCACTTGCCTCATCCCCCAGTCATTCTGCCGAGGGAACCAGGAACAGTAGGAGAAATAGGGTATAGATGGTGCCAGAAGAGTATTAAACTTAGGACCGCCCATCGGAGACACGGGCGGGAGCTATGGACTCTCCTCCCCTCGATGGAAATGAAATTATCAGGTAAGCATAATTTATGTTTTCCATCTAAAGGGAAGGAGAGTCCACGGCTTCATTCATTACTGTTGGATACATATACCCAAGCTCTAAAGCAGTGGTTCTCAACCTAAGTGAACTCAAGGCCCGTTACATTTTAGCTGGACATGTCCAGGGCCCGGTACTCCTACACATACACAATTGCAATGACACTCTCACGGGCCTGCCTGATATTCCTTTTATGTGGAGAAGTGAGCCTGTCAGAGCACAGTGTGGGGAGAGGGGCATGTCGGGTTGTGGCCCACCAACAAGCCCCTCAAGGCCCAGCTGTTGAGAAACCAAGCTCTAGAGGACACTGAATGAAACCGGGAGGGTAAAAAGGCAGACCCTAATCAGAGGGCACCACAGCCTGCAAAACCTCTCTCCCAAAAACAGCTTCCGCTGAAGCAAAAACGTCAAACTTGTAAAATTTTGTAAAATTGTGTAAGGAGGACCAGGTAGCCACCTTACAAATTTGCTCCATAGGAGGCCTCATGCTTGAATGCCCAAGATGAAGCCACAGCTCTAGTCGAGTGAGCCATGATTCTCTGAGGAGGCTTATGTCCCGCTGTCTCATAAGTCAAGCGAATCATACTCCTCAACCAAAAAGACAAAGTAGCAGCAGAGGTCCTTTGCCCCTTGCGCTTCCCAGAATACACCACAAAAACAAAATTTATGCTTACCTGATAAATTTCTCTCTTTTGCGATGTACCGAGTCCACGGTTTCATCCTTACTTGTGGGATATTATCCGTCCTAACAGGAAGTGGCAAAGAGAGCACCCACAGCAGAGCTGTCTATATAGCTCCCCCCTTAACTCCACCCCCCAGTCATTCGACCGAAGGCCAAGGAAGAAAAAGGAGAAACTATAAGGTGCAGAGGTGACTGAAATTTTTAATAAAAAATACCATCCGTCTTTAATAGACAGGGCAGGCCGTGGACTCGGTACATCGCAAAAGAAAGAAATTTATCAGGTAAGCATAAATTTTGTTTTCTTTTGCATGATGTACCGAGTCCACGGTTTCATCCTTACTTGTGGGATACCAATACCAAAGCTTTAGGACACGGATGAAGGGAGGGGCAAGACAGGAACCTAAACGGAAGGCACCACTGCTTGCAAAACCTCTCTCCCAAAAATAGCCTCCGAAGAAGCAAAAGTATCAAATTTGGAAAATTTTGAAAAGGTATGGAGCGAAGACCAAGTCGCAGCCTTACAAATCTGTTCAACAGTAACATCATTTTTGAAAGCCCATGTGGAAGCTACCGCTCTAGTAGAATGAGCTGTATTTCTTTCAGGAGGCTGCTGTCCAGCAGTCTCATAAGCCAAACGGATGATGCTTTTCAGCCAAAAGGAAAGAGAAGCAGCCGTAGCCTTTTGACCCCTACGCTTTGCAGAATAGACAACAAACAAAGAAGATGTTTGACGAAAATCTTTGGTTGCTTGCAAATAAAATTTCAAAGCACGAACCACGTCCAAGTTGTGCAACAGACGTTCCCTTCTTAGAAGGAGGATTAGGACACAGAGAAGGAACAACAATTTCCTGATTGATATTCCTGTTAGTAACAACCTTAGGTAGGAACCCAGGCTTGGTACGCAAAACCAACTTATCAGCATGGAAAACAAGATAAAGCGAGTCACATTGTAATGCAGATAGTTCAGAAACTCTTCAAGCTGAAGAGATAGCAACTAGGAACAAAACTTTCCAAGATAGAAGCTTAATATCTATGGAATGCATGGGTTCAAACAGAACCCCCTGAAGAACTTTAAGAACTAAATTTAGGCTCCATGGCGGAGCAACTGGTTTAAACACAGGCTTAATTCTAGCTAAAGCCTGACAAAAGGCCCGAACGTCTGGGACATCTGCCAGACGCTTGTGCAACAGAATAGACAGAGCAGATATCTGTCCTTTTAGGGAACTAGCTGACAATCCTTTCTCCAATCTCTCTTGGAGAAAAGACAAAATCCTAGGAATCCTGATTTTACTCCAGGAGTAGCCTTTGGATTCGCACCAAAAAAGATATTTACACCATATCTTATGATAGATTTTCCTGGTAACAGGCTTTCGAGCCTGAATCAAGGTATCTATGGTTGACTCAGAGAAACCCCGCTTTGATAGAATCAAGCGTTCAATCTCCAAGTAGTCAGTTGCAGAGAAATTAGATTTGGATGCTTGAATGGACCTTGAATCAAAAGGTCCTGTCTCAATGGCAGAGTCCATGGTGGCAGAGATGACATGTCCACCAGGTCTGCATACCAAGTCCTGCGTGGCCATGCAGGCACTATCAAAATCACCAAAGCTCTCTCCTGTTTGATTCTGGCAATCAGACGCGGAAGGAGAGGGAAAGGTGGAAACACATAAGCCAGGTTGAACAACCAGGGTACTGCTAGAGCATCTATCAGTACTGCCTGAGGATCCCTTGACCTGGATCCGTAACGAGGATGTTTTGTGTTCTGACGAGACGCCATCAGATCGAATTCTGGTGTGCCCCATGGCTGAACCAGTTGAGCAAACACCTCCGGATGGAGTTCCCACTCCCCCGGATGAAAAGTCTGACGACTTAGAAAATCTGCCTCCCAGTTCTCTACTCCTGGGATATAGATCGCTGACAGATGGCAAGAGTGAGCCTCTGCCCTTCGGATTATTCTTGAAACTTCTATCATCGCTAAGGAACTCTTTGTTCCCCCCTGATGATCGATATAAGCCACAGTCGTGATGTTGGTCGACTGAAATCTGATGAATCTGGCCGAAGCCAGCTGAGGCCACGCCTGAAGAGCATTGAATAGCGCTCTTAATTCCAGAATATTTATCGGTAGGGGGGCCTCGTCCTGAGTCCACAAACCCTGTGCTTTCAGGGAATTCCAGACTGCACCCCAGCCCAGTAGGCTGGCGTCAGTCATCACTATAACCCACTCAGGCCTGCGGAAACACATTCCCTGGGACAGATGATCCTGTGACAACCACCAAAGAAGAGAGTCTCTGGTCTCTTGATCCAGATTTATCTGAAGAGATAAATCCGCATAATCCCCATTCCACTGATTGAGCATGCATAGTTGCAGTGGTCTGAGATGTAAGCAAGCAAACGGAACTATGTCCATTGCGCTACCATTAGAACGATTGGTGGACAAAATCTTTGATTTCCTGACCTCCGTCAGAAATATTTTCATGTCCACCGAGTCTATCAGAGTCCCTAGAAATTAAACTCTTCTGAGAGGGGAAAGATTACTCTTTATTACGTTCACCTTCCACCCGTGAGATCTTAGAAAGGCCAACACTAAGTCCGTGTGATACTTGACTAGCTGGAAAGTCGTCTAGATAAGGCACCACTGCTATGCCCCGTGGCCTTAGGACCGCCAGAAGGGACCCTAGCACCTTTGTGAAGATTTGTGGCGCCGTGGCCAACCCGAAGGGAAGAGCCACAAACTGGTAATGCTTGTCCAGAAAGGCAAACCTAAGAAATTGGTGATGATCTTTGTGGATAGGTATGTGTAGATACGCATCCTTTAAGTCCTCGGTGGTCATATAATGACCCTCCTGGATCATTGGTAAAATAGTCCGAATGGTCTTCATCTTGAAAGATGGACTCTTAGAAATTGGTTTAGGATCTTGAGATGTAGAATTGGTCTGAAGTTCCCTCTTTTTTGGGAACCACAAACAGATTGGAGTAGAACCACTGCCCCTGTTCTGGGCAGATCACTCCCATGGTAAAAAGGTCTTCTACACAGCGTAACGACGCCTCTCTTTTTGTCAGGTTTACAGACAATTGAGAAAGATGGAACTTCCCCCTTGGAGGAGAATCCTTGAAATCTAGAAGATATCCCTGGGTTACGATTTCTACTGCCCAGGAGTCCTGAACGTCTCTTGCCCAGGCCTGAGCAAAGAGAGAGTCTGCCCCCTACTAAGATCCGGTCCCAGATCGGGGGCTACCCCTTCATGCTGTCTTGGTGGCAGCAGCAGGCTTCTTGGCCTGTTTACCCTTTTTCCAAGCCTGGTTAGGTCTCCAGACTGGCCTGGATTGAGCAAAGTTCCCCTCTTGCTTCGCAACAGGGGAAGTGGAAACGGGACCGCCTTTGAAGTTTTGAAAGGAGCGAAAATGATTTTGCTTGGTCCTCGTCTTATTCGACTTATCCTGAGGGAGGGCATGACCCTTCCCTCCAGTGATATCAGAAATGATCTCTTTCAATTCAGGCCCAAATAGGGTCTTATCTTTGAAAGGGATGGTCAACAGCTTAGATTTTGATGAAACATCAGCAGAACAGGACTTAAGCCATAACGCTCTACGCGCTAAAATGGCAAAACCTGAATTCTTTGCCGCTAATTTAGCCATATGAAAAGCAGCGTCTGTAATGAAAGAATTAGCTAGCTTAAGAGCCCTATTTCTATCCAGAATGTCATCTAATGGGGTCTCTGCCTGAAGAGCCTCTTCCAGAGCCTCAAACCAAAAGGCAGCTGCAGTGGTTACAGGAACAATGCACGCTATAGGCTGGAGAAGAAAACCCTGATGAACAAAAATTTTCTTTAGGAGACCCTCTAATTTTTTATCCATAGGATCAATGAAAGCACAACTGTCTTCAATAGGGATAGTTGTACGCTTAGCCAAAGTAGAAATAGCTCCCTCCACCTTAAAGGGCCACTGTGAGTAAATATTTTCTATGCCTGTTACTAACTAACTACTCAAAATATGCTTTTTATCAATAGCATTTCATTAACATATCTCTACCGTATAGCACAAATCTTGTCTGCAAATTTAATTGTTTTCCAAACCCACTCCGTGGGTATCCTTTGCTCTGTACCAATCCGTTTACAATACCTAGGTTTCAAAATGGCGCTTTAAACACAAAGTTATTGGTTTAAGTATTTTGAACACGCAGTGCTGAAAATAGTGGGCAGGATAACGTGACATCATCGGCGAATAAAAGATATAACTTTTAGAACGTTATGAAACTTCGTTTTGGACAATATATAGGTCAGTAGGTTTTAATTAATGTTTATTAACTTTAATATGTTAGTTGTTTAGCTTAAAAATTATAACAGAAAGTTATCCTTTAAGGACCTTCTGCCATGAGTCCCGCATGGTGTCAGATATGGAAAACATTTTCTTAAAAACAGGAGGGGGAGAGAACGGAATACCTGGTCTATCCCACTCCTTAGTAACAATGTCCGAAATCCTCTTAGGGACCGGAAAAACATCAGTGTAAACCGGAACCTCTAAATATTTGTCCATTTCACACAATTTCTCTGGAACTACAATAGGGTCACAATCATCCAGAGTCGCTAAAACCTCCTTGAGCAATAAGCGGAGGTGTTCCAGGTTAAATTTAAATGCTGTCATATCTGAATCTGTCTGAGGGAACATTTTTCCTGAATCAGAAATCTCACCCTCCGATAGCAAATCCCTCATTCCTACCTCTGAACATTGTGAGGGAATATCAGACACGGCTACTAAAGCGTCAGAAGGCTCAACATTTGTTCTTAACTCAGTTACTGCGCTTCCCTTGCAACCCTGGCAGTTTAGATAAAACCTCTGTGAGGGTAGTATTCATAACTGAGGCCATAAGTTTAGCCCTTTATGCAAGCTAGTAATACCCCTTATAAACTAGGATTACTGCTTACCCTTCCCCTAATGGGGATACTGTCAGCCTTTCTGAATTATCACAGTCTTTCCAGAAAAAAACGACTGAACATACCTCATTGCTGTATAGCAAGGAACCGTTCCTCACACTGAAGTTTTCCTGTACTCCTCAGCTTCTGTGGGAACAGCAGTGGACCTTAGTTACAAATGCTAAGATCATCATCCTCCAGGCCGAAATCTTCATCTATCTACTGCCTGAGAGTAAATAGTACACACCAGTACCATTTAAAAATAAACTCTTGCTTGAAGACAAATGAAAACAAATACTTTATCACCTCTTTCACTTTACCCTTCTTGCTTAGAGCCGGCAAAGAGAATGATTGGGGGGTGGAGTTAAGGGGGGAGCTATATAGACAGCTCTGCTGTGGGTGCTCTCTTTGCCACTTCCTGTTAGGAAGGATAATATCCCACAAGGATGAAACTGTGGACTCGGTACATCATGCAAAAGAAAAGAGAGATATAGACTGTCTGAAATCCTTGGTAGCCTGAAGAGAAAACTTCAAGGCACGAACCACATCCAGGTTATGAAGTAACATCTCCTTTGAAGAAGAAGGGTTAGTACACAAAGAAGGAACAATTATTTCCTGATTGATGTTACGGTTAGACGCCACCTTGGAGAGAAACCATAACCCAGTGCGCAGTACAGCCTTATCCACATGAAACAACAGACAAGGAGGGTCACATTGCAAGGAAGCTAGCTCAGATACTCTTCGTGCCGATGCAATAGCCAACAGGAAGACAACCTTCCAGGACATTACTTTAATGTCTATGGAATGCATATGGAACCCTCTGCAAAACCTTAAGGACTAAGTTTAAGCTCCAAGGCGGAGCCGACTGCCTAAACACAGGTCTAATTCTAGACGGAGCCTGAACAAAAGATTGGATGTTAGGGAGCTCAGCGAGTCTCCTATGCAACAAGGCTGATAATGCCGAAATCTGTCCCTTTAAGGAACTAGCGGCAAGACCCTTCTCCAAGCCATCCTGGAGAAAAGGACAGAATCCTGGATACCTTCACCTTATGCCAAGGATATACATGCTTCTCACACCAGGACAAGCCCTCCACACCTTATGGTAGATGCGATGAGTGACTGGCTTCCTTGCCTGAATTAGAGTATCAATCACACTTTCAGAAAAGCCTCTCTTGGCTAAGACTAGGCGTTCAATCTCCATGCAGTCAGCCTCAGAGAAAATTGATTTTGATGCTGAAAGGAGCCCTGTGAGAGCAGATCCCTGCGACAGGGTAACCCTCCACGGCGAAGAGGACGACATCCCCACCAGATACGCAAACCACGTCCTCTGCTGCCACGAAGGAGCAATCAGAATGGCAGAGGCCCACTTCTGTTTGGATGTGTGCCACTATGCGAGGTAGAAGTGGTAACAGAGGAAAAATGTAAGCTAGGCTGAATCCCCAAGGAACCACTAAGGCATCTATCAGCTCTGCCTGGGGATCCCTGGACCTCGACCCGTATCAAGGTATTTTGCAATTTAGTCTGGACGCCATTAGATCTATCTCCGGCGTTCCCAATCTGTGGCAATTCTCTGCAAACACTTCGGGGTGAAGAGACCATTCCCCCGGATGGAAGGACTGTCTGCTGAGAAAGTCCGCTTCCCAGTTGTCCACACCCGGAATGTGAATTGCTGAGAGCGAAGCAGTCGTGGGACTCCGCCCACCTCAGAACCCAAGACACATCCCTCATAGCGAGGGAGCTCCTCGTACCCCCTGATGGTTGATGTAAGCCACTGAGGTAATGATGTTGGTCTGGAATCTGACCGACCCCAGAGAAGGCCAAGATTTAAGAGCATTGTAGATTGCTCGTAGTTCTAGGATGTTGATCGGAAGGAGACTCCTCCCTAGACCACTTTCCTTGTGCCATCCTGGCACCCCAAACAGCTCCCCCATCCTGACAGACTGGTGTCCGTGGTCACAATCTCCCAGGACAGTCTCAAGAAGGATGTCCCCATGGACAGTTGCTCCGGACGAATCCACCAGGAGAGGGAGTTCCGAGTCCGAGCATCCATGGATAGCAGCTGTGATATAGATCTGAATGATGGCCGTTCCACTGTCTCAACATGCACAATTGAAGAGGTCTGAGATGGAACCTGGCGAATGGGATGACATCTATGCTTGAAACCATGAGACCTATCACCTCAATACATTGAGTCACCGATGGGCTTGTGGAGGACTGAAGGGCAAGACAGGTGAACGCAAGCTTCCTGCGTCGCTGATCTGTGAGAAATATCTTCATGGACAGTCTATTATCGTGTCCAGGAACTTCATCCTGTTGCTGGGAACCAGGGAACTCTTTCCTGAGTAGACCTTCCAACCGTGAGATTGGAGCAGAAGAAGAAGAGCCCTCGAGGCTGAGCGACGACGCCTGAACTAGGATGTCATCAAGGTAAGGTGCCACCGCCATGCCCCTGGATCTGGCGACTGCAAGCAGAGCCCCCAGAACCTTCATGAAGACTCTTGAGGCCGTTACCAGACCACAGGGAAGGGCCAAAAAATGGAAGTGTCATAGGAACATGAAGTGGTCCCTGTGGATTGGCACATAAAGGTAAGCATCTTTCAAGTCTACAGTTGTCATGAACTGTCCCTCTTGAACTAGGGGCAGAAAAGATCTGATTGTTTCCATTTTGAACGATGGAACACTCATAAACTTGTTTCAACACTTTAGGTCCAGAATCGGGCAGGACATGCCCTCCTTTGAAAAAACAAAAAGGTTGGAATAGTACCCTAGACCCTTTTCTGCTAGAGAAACTGGTACGTTAACCCAGAGAGAGGCGCAATCTCACACACACTCTAGAAAGGCCTCTCTTTTCTGGTCTTGAAGACAGGTTTGACAGGAGGAATCTGCCCTTAGGCGGATGGGATCTGAACCCTATCCTGTAACCCTGGGAAACAACTAGAACCCAAGCGTCCTGAACGTCCTGCAACCATGCTTCTGAGAATAGAGATAATCTGCCCCCTACGTGATCTGGAGACCGGTCGGGGGCCGTCCCTTCATGCTGATTTCGTCTCAGCGGGCTTCTTGCTCTGCATAGACTTGTTCCAAGATTGAGCCGGCTTCCAAGATCCCTTGGACTGGTCAGCTTTCACGGTGGGTTCCAGGCACTGGGCCCTTGTCCGCACGAAAGGGAGGAAAAGTAGATCCCTTAGGCTTAGCCTTCTTATCCTGCGGTAGGAAAGCTCCCTTGCCTCCCGTAACCGTGGATATAATCGAATCCAATCCTGGACCGAACAGGATCTTTCCTTGAAAAGGCAGGGAAAACAGCCTCACTTTAGAGGTCATGTCCGCAGACCAAGATTTTAGCCACAGAGCCCTGCACACTAAAACAGAATAACCTGACACCTTGGCATTCAGGCGAAAAATTTGCATATCGGCATCACAGATGAAAGAATTGCCGACCTTTAGCGCCTTAATCTTCTGCTGTATCTCTTCGATGGATGCCTCCCCCTCGACCATTTCACACAGGGATTCACACCAATATGTCGCAGCTCCAGAGACCGCCGCAAAAGACTGCTGTTGGCTGAAAAACAAGCCCCGTGTGCTGAAACATCTTTCTCAACATGTTATCCAGCTTTTTATCCATGGGCTCTTTAAACGATGAACTATCCTCGCGGGGAATAGTCGTCCGCTTCGCGAGCATAGGGATGATCCCCTACAGCTCAAGCTGAGAGTCCGGAACGGGGAACAGCTTTTTAAAAGAAGGAGAAAAAGACAACCCTAATCGCACCCATTCATTCTTAATATTTGCCATCTTAACGGGAACCGGGAAAGACTGAGGCACTACCCTGTCCTCTTATGCCTTGTCAAGCTTAGAATTCGCAGGTTCCTCCGGTATCTTAGGTTCCGGAACCTCCAGAATAGCAAGCACCTGCTGTAGCAGAAAGCGCAGATTCTCTATCCTAAACCTATAACCAGGCTTCTCTGCCGCCGGAGGTTTAGATGACACGGACTCCGACCCAGAAGGGGCCTCCTCCAAAGAGTCTGAGTGGGCCTTATCGTATAGCGCCTCTGGATCAGCCATCGTCATAGACAAACCCTGGGCCAGGCCTCTTTGATAAACCCTACACTTGCGATTAGCAGAACGTGGTAAGGCAGCCAATAAAAGTTGGTCCGCAAAGTCTGATGGCCAAAGAATCTCTCCCAAAGGAGTAACGGTTGGACCCCAGGGCGCTGCATGTGCAATCAGAGATGAATTTAGGGAACGCACCTCCCAGGATGAAGAACCCTCACAGGTAGACGGCTCAGTAGTACTAGACATCTGTTTACATTTAGATGTTGTAACTTTATCAAGGCATGTGGAACATAGTTGAGCAGGCTGATCTACCAGAACCTCCTCACAATAAACACAGGAATGAGAATTTAAGGAGAGTCCTCCATCGCTTGCGCGTTTGGGTAAACAATTTCTAAAAAAGGAACCATTATACCACCAATGGCCGGGGCACTCACCACCTACTTGGACCCGAACTACAGAAACCGCTACGTCTCCTGCGCCACAGATCAACAGAGAGGATAGATAGCCACACCCAGTCACATGGAATGCCTGGCAGGACCGTCCCTGCACTATGGAAAAACGTGCCAAACAAAAGGTTGCGCAAAAATTCCGCAAGTAACCTGAAAGTTCCACCCATTGACAGAGCCTCATCTCGCACATGACGCAGCAATGACACAATAAACGATATCATGTATAACCCCCCCCGTTTAATAATCCCTCTTCCAGGAATATTAACCCTTGATTCTGTAAAGATAAAAAGGCGCCACACTGTGACCCTGTCTTCTATGTTATTATTAATACAAAAAAATTGAACGATCTTACCAGAATCTACGCCGTGGAACAGGAACACAGCCCTTCAAGTGTGACAGGTTAGTAGTCTCGCTCCTGACATGGACTTGAGTGAAGAAAGCAGGCAGCAAAACTTGTCAACGCTGATTGCTTATGGAGCTGTTAATATGAGTTGGGATGGTTTCGCAGAAAGACTCTCCCTGCATCTCCGGACTCTAACTTTCGCCCAGGCTCTCACTGAGAGGCTAACAGGACTACTTAAAACTCCAGTCCCAATGCGAAGAGTACTACCCTCCATAAGAGACTACTCCGAAACTCCTCTACCATCCTCCTGTGACGAAAGGCAAAGAATGACTGGGGGATGAGGGAAGTGGGGGAGCTATTTAAGCCTTTGGCTGGGGTGTCTTTGCCTCCCCCTGGTGGTCAGGTTCTTAATTACCAACAGTAATGAATGAAGCCGTGGACTCTCCTCCCCTTTAGATGGAAATCATCAGAGCCCCAAAAATATAACCACAGTTCAGAGGCATCTCATTGTTGTGACTATTAGATGGCAGCAGGTGGACACAGGACCACTAATTTGAAAGAGTAGGATTGCTGCTTTCAAATAAGGGGTCTCAAGTTTATTTATTTATTCTGGAGAGCAACATAGGGCTACCCCATGATATTGTTCCATATGCACATGGCTCTGACAGGTAATCGGATAACCACAGGACATGTGACCTCTCCCTTAAAAGAGCAGCCTCGCCTGTTCAAAAAGAAAATTGTAATTGTTGCCTCAATATGACATAAGTTATAGGTGGCTTTCCCTTTAAATCTAGTAAGCAAGGAAGGACAAGTAGTCTATGGGTGCCCATAATCTGCAGAAAGTGTGCACGGTTAGAATAACCTCTAAGTGTTCTCATTTTTAAATGTTACAGCAAGTTATTTTTTACATTTTCCTTGAGTGCAGACATTTTGGAATATTGAAATTTTACATTAGTGGTATGCTCAACCTTCACAACACGCACCCTGCTGCAGTGTGGCACTTGTGGTCTTCCCCTCTCCTTCTGTATTGACCTCCGCTGAGACATGGAGCAGTTGTGTGGAACTTTGCTTATTCCATAATTAGAACATTAAAAGTCAAAGTGAAACAAAAAAAGTAGTGCCATTTTAGTTATGTGGCATTTTGGATGACATCATAAATTGATATTTATTTTTAGTAAAAAAAAAAAAATAATAATAATAATAATTACATAGAAGAAAAAAAAAAAATACAAATAGGACATAAGCTTCAATCATGCCAGGAAGCAAATAGACATTTGGTGGTTTTATCAGTTCATGGCTAATTACACTTTTGCTTTTTAAATTATTGATTCAGACAACAATGGTGGGTTAGTAATCCTGTGACTGTCCATCCTCTGTAGGCTGCAGATTGGTGCGTAGTTTGTACATGTGGTTTAAGGACTCCGTAAAAAAAGTTCCAATGGTGTTTATCTCCATCAGTGTTAGATTATCCAGCTGGCAAAGTAGAAATAAAACTTAACAGAAAGACCAAAGAACGCATATTTTAAAGAGCCAACAGTTAGCCACATTTGAAAGGCCCGATTCTAATGGTAGACATAAGATAATAATAATTGTCTTAATATATTTATATAGTTTTTAAAAGGGAAGTTAGATGAGGAAGTTATAAAAGAACAACTATGTAGATGTATCACTATGTTTGAAAATAAATTTGTCTAAATAATTTCCACTTTGCACCAGTTCATACCTTGGCATGAGCTTCCTGCTCCCGCACAAAGCTGTCAGCAGACAGCCGGAGTTTGGCTATTCGAGTATCCCATGTGTCTTTAACAAGGGTCCGGATCTCATCTGCTTTAGGGATATTATCAGAGGCGCTGTTATGACAACGAGAATAAAATGTAGAAAATTAATCTTACAACATCTCTAGAAATCATTCTTCAAATAAGAAACTGTTTCCAGGCTGATGTAACGGAACATACTGAGACCCACCCACAGGGCTTACAATGTGTAAAATGACATATGCACATCAAATCTGTAGTGCTTTGTGAAAGTTTGAGACAAATACTTGACTACTGCTTAAAGACCTCCAGAGCAGAGGTTTTCAATTACACTCCCCAGGCCTCCCTAACAGGACAGATTTTCTTGATTACCTAGGGTGTGAGCAGATAAAATAACCATGTTTACTAAATCAGCTGATTCATTCACTTGTGCTTCAGTTCAGATATCCTCAAAATTGTGCCTGTTAGGGAGGCCTGGAGTTTAAAAATCCTGCCCTAGAGCTTTTAGCATCGTCTGTAGATGATAAACCAGTTTGTTTTGTGTCCCGGCTTGAAGTAAACTTCCTATGACTGTGGAATGAAGATCAAAATGCCTGTGTTTTCCATGACCAGGTAAAATAGCAAAAAACTGTTTATACCAGAGATTAAATTCAAACAGAAAAATGCACGTTTCTAGTGGCCTTTTAAAAACTCTTCCAGCCTACATTAATAAAAAAGAAAATTTATGCTTACCTGATAAATGTATTTCTTTTTTGACACGATGAGTCCACGGATCATCTAATTACTATTGGCAATACCTCTCCTGCCCTGCAGGAGGCGGCAAAGAGCACCACAGCAAAGCCGTTAAATATCAACTCTCTTCCCTCCCAACCCAGTCATTCAACCGAAGTAAAGGAGAGAAAGGAAGTAACAAGGAGCAGAGGTGTCTGAAGTTTATAACCAACAGCCTTTCTACTCAAAAACAGGACGTGACTTGGACTTGTGTCAAAAAAGAAAGAAATTTATCAGGTAAGCATACAGATGAAACGGGAGGGACAAGACAGGGAACCTAAACTGAAGGCACCACTGATTGAAGAACCTTTCTCCCAAAAGCGGCCTCAGCCAAGGGAAAAGGGTCAAATTTATAGAACTTTGAAAAAGTGTGAAGAGAGGACCAAGTAGCAGCCTTGCAAATCTGTTCCACAGAAGCTTCATTCTTGAATGCCTATGAGGAAGCAACAGCCCTTGTGGAATGAGCCGTAACTCTCTGGGGCTGCTGTCCAGCCGTCTCATGTGCAAAACGTATGATACTCTTCAGCCAAAAAGAAAGAAGTAGCCATAGCTTTCTGTCCCTTACGTTTTCCTGAGAAAACCACAAACAAAGCAGAAGACTGATGAAATTCCTTCGTCGCCTGCAGGTAAAACTTTAAGGCATGAACCACGTCCAAATTGTGCAGAAGCCTTTCCTTCTGAGAGGTACACAATGAAGGAACCACAATCTCCTGATTAATGTTCCGATCAGAAACCACTTTAGGAAGAAATCCTAATTTAGTACGTAAAACTACCTTATCTGAATGAAAAATAAGGTAAGGGGACTCATATTGCAATGCCGAGAGCTCTGACACACTGCGAGCAGAAGAAATAGCAACAAGAAATAAAACTTTCCAAGGTAACAACTTAATATCGAAGGAATGCATAAGCTCAAAACGGAGCCCCTTGAAGAACTAAATTAAGAGTCCATGGAGGATTAAATGGCTTGAACACAGGCCTGATCCTGACCAAGGCCTGACAAAAAGATTGCACATCTGGAACATCTACCAGACGTTTGTGTAACAAAATAGATAAGGCAGAAATTTGACCCTTTAGGGAACTTGTCGATAATACTCTCTCAAAACCCTCTTGGAGAAAGGACAAAATTCTAGGAATCCTAACTACTCCAGGAGTAGCCCTTGGATTCACAACAATAGAGATATTTACGCCATATCTTATGGTAAATCCTTCTCGTTACAGGTTTACGAGCCTGAATCATGGTCTCTATGACTGATTCTGAAAAGCCCCGCTTGGATAAAATTAAGCGTTCAATCTTCAAGCAGTCAGCTTCAGAGAAATTAGATTTGGGTGAAGGAAGGGCCCTTGAATTATAAGGTCTTTACTCAACGGAAGTCTCAAAGGTGGCAGAGATGACATGTCCACCACATCTGCATACCAAATCCTGCGAGGCCAAGCCAGTGCAATGAGGATCACCGAGGCCCTCTCCTGCTTGATTCGAGCTATGACCCGAGGAAGAAGAGCAAACAGAGGAAATAGGTATGCTAGCCTGAAGGTCCAAGGTACCGCCAGGGTACCGCCTGAGGGTCCCTGGACCTCGACCCTTACCTCGGAAGCTTAGCATTCTGCAGATACCATGAGATCCAATTCCGGCTGACCCCATTTGAGAAACTGGCTGGAAAACAGTTCCAGATGGAGTTCCCACTCCCCCGGATGAAAGGTCTGCCTGCTCAGGAAATCCGCCTCCCAGTTGTCCACCCCTGGGATGTGGATCACCGACAGACAGCAACGGTGGGTTTCCGCCAACTGAATTATTTTGGTTACCTCCGTCATTGCTAAGGAACTCTTCGTTCCTCCCTGATGATTGATGTAAGCCTCTGAAGATATGTTGTCCGACTGGAACCTGATAAACTGGACCGAGGCTAACTGGGGCCAGGCCAGAAGAGCATTGAAGATCGCTCACTCCCTGAGCCATTAGGGAGCCCTAGACTGCTCCCCATCATAGAAGGCTGGCGTCTGTTGTCACTATCATTCAAGATGGTCTACGAAAGCAGGTTCCCTGGGAAAGATGATCCAGAGACAACCACCACTGAAGAGAATCCCTTGTCTCCTGCTCCAGAACTAATCGAGGAGAAAAATCCGCATAATCTCCATTCCATTGCCTGAGCATGTTTAACTGCAGGTGGTCTGAGGTGGAACCGAGCAAACGGGATGATGTAAATTACCGCCACCATCAGTTCGATTACCTCCACGCACTGAGCCACTGATAACCGAGGAGTGGATTGAAAAGCTAGACAAGTATAGAAAATCTTTGATTTCCTGACTTCTTTCAGAAAAATCTTCATTGATAGGGAATCTATTATGGTTCCCAAGAAAACATAATTTATGCTTACCTGATAAATTTATTTCTCTTGTAGTGTAGTCAGTCCACGGGTCATCCATTACTTATGGAATATATCTCTTCCTAACAGGAAGCTGCAAGAGGATCACCCAAGCAGAGCTGCTATATAGCTCCTCCCCTCACATGTCATTCAGTCATTCGACCAAAGCAGACGAGAAAGGAGAAACCATAGGGTGCAGTGGTGACTGGAGTTTAATTAAAATTTAGATCTGCCTTAAAGACAGGGCGGGCCGTGGACTGACTACACTACAAGAGAAATAAATTTATCAGGTAAGCATAAATTATGTTTTCTCTTGTTAAGTGTAGTCAGTCCACGGGTCATCCATTACTTATGGAATACCAATACCAAAGCTAAAGTACACGGATGAAGGGAGGGACAAGGCAGGAACATTAAACAGAAGGAACCACTGCCTGAAGTACCTTTCTCCCAAAAATAGCCTCCGAAGAAGCAAAAGTGTCAAATTTGTAAAATTTTGAAAAGGTGTGAAGCGAAGACCAAGTCGCGGCCTTGCAAATCTGTTCAACAGAGGCCTCATTTTTAAAGGCCCAGGTGGAAGCCACAGCTCTAGTAGAATGAGCTGTAATCCTTTCAGGAGGCTGCTGTCCAGCAGTCTTATAGGCTAAACGTATTATGCTACGAAGCCAAAAAGAGAGAGAGAGGTAGCCGAAGCCTTTTGACCTCTTCTCTGTCCAGAGTAAACGACAAACAGGGAAGAAGTTTGACGAAAATCTTTAGTTGCCTGCAAATAGAACTTCAGGGCACGGACTACGTCCAGATTATGCAAAAGTCGTTCCTTCTTTGAAGAAGGGTTAGGACACAGTGATGGAACAACAATCTCTTGATTGATATTCCTGATAGTAACTACCTTAGGTAAGAACCCAGGTTTAGTACGCAGAACTACCTTGTCTGAATGAAAAATCAGATAAGGAGAATCACAATGTAAGCCATCAAAAACAAAACCTTCCAAGATAACAGCTTGATATCAATGGAATGAAGGGGTTCAAATGGAACGCCTTAAAGAACATTAAGAACTAAGTTTAAGCTCCACGGCGGAGCAACAGTCTTAAACACAGGCTTAATCCTAGTTAAAGCCTGACAAAAAGCCTGAACGTCTGGAACTTCAGCCAGACGTTTGTGTAGAAGAATAGACAGAGCAGAAATCTGTCCCTTTAATGAACTAGCAGATAAGCCCTTTTCTAAACCCTCTTGTAGAAAGGACAATATCCTAGGAATCCTAACCTTACTCCATGAGTAACTCTTGGATTCACACCAATATAAATATTTACGCCATATCTTATGGTAAATTTTTCTGGCAACAGGCTTCCTAGCCTGTATTAAGGTATCAATAACCGACTCCGAGAAGCCACGCTTTGATAGAATCAAGCGTTCAATCTCCATGCAGTCAGCTTCAGAGAAATTAGATTTGGATGGTTGAAAGGACCCTGAATTAGAAGGTCCTGTCTCAGAGGCAGAGACCACGGTGGACAGGACGACATGTCCACTAGGTCTGCATACCAGGTCCTGCGTGGCCACGCAGGCGCTATCAGAATCACTGAAGCTCTCTCCTGTTTGATCTTGGCAATCAAACGAGGAAGCATCGGGAACGGTGGAAAACACAATAAGCCATGTTGAAGACCCAAGGGTCTGTCAGAGCATCTATCAGCACCGCTCCCGGGTCCCTGGACCTGGATCCGTAACAAGGAAGCTTGGCGTTCTGGCGAGACGCCATGAGATCCAGATCTGGTTTGCCCCAACGATGAATCAGTTGAGCAAAGACCTCCGGATGAAGTTCCCACTCCCCCGGATGAAAAGTCTGGCGAAATAAGAAAATCCGCCTCCCAGTTCTCCACGCCTGGGATGTAAATCGCTGACAGGTGGCAAGAGTGAGACTCTGCCCAGCGAATTATCTTTGAGACTTCCAACATCGCTAGGGAACTTCTGGTTCCCCCTTGATGGTTGATGTAAGCCACAGTCGTGATGTTGTCCGACTGAAATCTGATGAACCTCAGAGTTGCTAACTGAGGCCAAGCTAGGAGAGCATTGAATATTGCTCTTAATTCCAGAATATTTATTGGGAGGAGTTTCTCCTCCTGAGTCCATAATCCCTGAGCTTTCAGGGAGTTCCAGACTGTGCCCCAGCCTAGAAGGCTGGCGTCTGTTGTTACAATCGTCCAATCTGGCCTGCGAAAGGTCATCCCCTTGGACAGATGTGGCCGAGAAAGCCACCATAGAAGAGAATCTCTGGTCTCTTGATCCAGATTTAGTAGGGGGGACAAATCTGAGTAATCCCCGTTCCACTGACTTAGCATGCACAATTGCAGCGGTCTGAGATGCAGGCGCGCAAATGGTACCATGTCCATTGCCGCTACCATTAAGCCGATTACTTCCCTGCACTGAGCTACTGACGGGTGTGGAATGGACTGAAGGACACGGCAAGCATTTAGAAGTTTTAATAACCTGGCCTCTGTCAGGTAAATTTTCATCTCTACAGAATCTATAAGAGTCCCTAGAAAGGGAACTCTTGTAAGTGGTAATAGAGAACTCTTTTCCACGTTCACCTTCCACCCATGCAACCTCAGAAATGCCAGAACTATCTCTGTATGAGACTTGGCAGTTTGAAAACTTGACGCTTGTATCAGAATGTCGTCTCGGTACGGAGTCACCGCTATGCCTCGCGGTCTTAGTACCGCCAGAAGTGAGCCCAGAACTTTTGTAAAGATTCTTGGAGCCGTAGCTAATCCGAAGGGAAGAGCTACAAACTGGTAATGCCTGTCTAGGAAAGCAAATCTTAGGTACCGATAATGATCCTTGTGAATCGGTATGTGAAGGTAGGCATCCTTTAAGTCCACTGTGGTCATGTACTGACCCTCTTGGATCATGGGAAGGATGGTTCGAATAGTTTCCATTTTGAATGATGGAACTCTTAGAAATTTGTTTAGGATTTTTAAGTCCAAGATTGGTCTGAAGGTTCCCTCTTTCTTGGGAACCACAAATAGATTTGAATAGAATCCCTGCCCGTGTTCCGTCCGCGGAACTGGGTGGATCACCCCCATTAGTAAGAGGTCTTGTACACAGCGTAGAAACGCCTCTTTCTTTATTTGGTTTGCTGATAACCTTGAAAGATGAAATCTCCCTCGTGGAGGAGAAGTTTTAAATTCCAGGAGATATCCCTGAGATATGATCTCCAACGCCCAGGGATCCTGGACATCTCTTGCCCAAGCCTGGGCGAAGAGAGAAAGTCTGCCCCCCACTAGATCCGTTTCCGGATAGGGGGCCCTCTCTTCATGCTGTCTTGGGGGCAGCAGCAGGTTTCTTGGCCTGCTTGCCCTTGTTCCAGGACTGGTTAACTTTCCAGCCCTGCCTGTAACGAGCAACAGCTCCTTCCTGTTTTGGAGCGGAGGAAGTTGATGCTGCTCCTGTCTTGAAGTTACGAAAGGCACGAAAATTAGACTGTTTGGCCTTTGATTTGGCCTTGTCCTGAGGTAGAGCATGGCCCTTACCTCCCGTAATGTCAGCTATAATTTCTTTCAAGCCGGGCCCGAATAAGGTCTGCCCTTTGAAAGGAATATTAAGCAATTTAGATTTAGAAGTCACGTCAGCTGACCATGATTTAAACCATAGCGCTCTGCGCGCTTGGATGGCGAATCCGGAGTTCTTAGCCATAAGTTTGGTTAAATGTACGACGGCATTTTGGCTAAAATGTTTTTGACAGAATTATCCATTACAGCCGTTAATTGTTGCATAGTAAGGAGTATTGGCGCGCTAGATGTACTAGGGGCCTCCTGAGTGGGCAAGACTCGTGTAGACGAAGGAGGGAATGATGCAGTACCATGCTTACTCCCCTCACTTGAGGAATCATCTTGGGCATCATTGTCATTATCACATAAATCACATTTATTTAAATGAATAGGAATTCTGGCTTCCCCACATTCAGAACACAGTCTATCTGGTAGTTCAGACATGTTAAACAGGCATAAACTTGATAACAAAGTACAAAAACGTTTTAAAATAAAACCGTTACTGTCACTTTAAATTTTAAACTGAACACACTTTATTACTGCAATTGCGAAAAAACATGAAGGAATTGTTCAAAATTCACCAAATTTTCACCACAGTGTCTTAAAGCCTTAAAAGTATTGCACACCAAATTTGGAAGCTTTAACCCTTAAAATAACGGAACCGGAGCCGTTTTAAACTTTAACCCCTTTACAGTCCCTGGTATCTGCTTTGCTGAGACCCAACCAAGCCCAAAGGGGAATACGATACCAAATGACGCCTTCAGAAAGTCTTTTCTAAGTATCAGAGCTCCTCTCACATGCGACTGCATGCCATGCTCTCAAAAACAAGTGCGCCACACCGGCGCGAAAATGAGGCTCTGCTTAAGCTTTGGGAAAGCCCCTAAGGAATAAGGTGTCTAATACAGTGCCTGCCGATATTATTATATCAAAAATACCCAGATAAAATGATTCCTCAAGGCTAAATATGCGTTAATAATGAATCGATTTAGCCCAGAAACAGTCTACAGTCTTAATAAGCCCTTGTGAAGCCCTTATTTACGATCGTAATAAACATGGCTTACCGGATCCCATAGGGAAAATGACAGCTTCCAGCATTACATCGTCTTGTTAGAATGTGTCATACCTCAAGCAGCAAGAGACTGCACACTGTTCCCCCAACTGAAGTTAATTGCTCTCAACAGTCCTGTGTGGAACAGCCATGGATTTTAGTTACGGTTGCTAAAATCATTTTCCTCATACAAACAGAAATCTTCATCTCTTTTCTGTTTCTGAGTAAATAGTACATACCAGCACTATTTCAAAATAACAAACTCTTGATTGAATAATAAAAACTACAGTTAAACACTAAAAAACTCTAAGCCATCTCCGTGGAGATGTTGCCTGTACAACGGCAAAGAGAATGACTGGGGTAGGCGGAGCCTAGGAGGGATCATGTGACCAGCTTTGCTGGGCTCTTTGCCATTTCCTGTTGGGGAAGAGAATATCCCACAAGTAAGGATGACGCCGTGGACCGGACACACATATGTTGGAGAAACAGAATTTATGTTTACCTGATAAATTACTTTCTCCAACGGTGTGTCCGGTCCACGGCGTCATCCTTACTTGTGGGATATTCTCTTCCCCAACAGGAAATGGCAAAGAGCCCAGCAAAGCTGGTCACATGATCCCTCCTAGGCTCCGCCTACCCCAGTCATTCGACCGACGTTAAGGAGGAATATTTGCATAGGAGAAACCATATGATACCGTGGTGACTGTAGTTAAAGAAAATAAATTATCAGACCTGATTAAAAAACCAGGGCGGGCCGTGGACCGGACACACCGTTGGAGAAAGTAATTTATCAGGTAAACATAAATTCTGTTTTCTCCAACATAGGTGTGTCCGGTCCACGGCGTCATCCTTACTTGTGGGAACCAATACCAAAGCTTTAGGACACGGATGAAGGGAGGGAGCAAATCAGGTCACCTAAATGGAAGGCACCACGGTTTGCAAAACCTTTCTCCCAAAAATAGCCTCAGAAGAAGCAAAAGTATCAAACTTGTAAAATTTGGTAAAAGTGTGCAGTGAAGACCAAGTCGCTGCCCTACATATCTGATCAACAGAAGCCTCGTTCTTGAAGGCCCATGTGGAAGCCACAGCCCTAGTGGAATGAGCTGTGATTCTTTCAGGAGGCTGCCGTCCGGCAGTCTCATAAGCCAATCTGATGATGCTTTTAATCCAAAAAGAGAGAGAGGTAGAAGTTGCTTTTTGACCTCTCCTTTTACCAGAATAAACAACAAACAAGGAAGATGTTTGTCTAAAATCCTTTGTAGCATCTAAATAGAATTTTAGAGCGCGAACAACATCCAAATTGTGCAACAAACGTTCCTTCTTTGAAACTGGATTCGGACACAAAGAAGGCACGACTATCTCCTGGTTAATGTTTTTGTTAGAAACAACTTTCGGAAGAAAACCAGGTTTAGTACGTAAAACCACCTTATCTGCATGGAAAACCAGATAAGGAGGAGAACACTGCAGAGCAGATAATTCTGAAACTCTTCTAGCAGAAGAAATTGCAACCAAAAACAAAACTTTCCAAGATAATAACTTAATATCAACGGAATGCAAGGGTTCAAACGGAACCCCCTGAAGAACTGAAAGAACTAAGTTGAGACTCCAAGGAGGAGTCAAAGGTTTGTAAACAGGCTTGATTCTAACCAGAGCCTGAACAAAGGCTTGAACATCTGGCACAGCTGCCAGCTTTTTGTGAAGTAACACAGACAAGGCAGAAATCTGTCCCTTCAAGGAACTTGCCGATAATCCTTTCTCCAATCCTTCTTGAAGAAAGGATAGAATCTTAGGAATCTTTACCTTGTTCCAAGGGAATCCTTTAGATTCACACCAACAGATATATTTTTTCCATATTTTGTGGTAAATTTTTCTAGTTACAGGCTTTCTGGCCTGAACAAGAGTATCAATAACAGAATCTGAGAACCCTCGTTTTGATAAGATCAAGCGTTCAATCTCCAAGCAGTCAGCTGGAGTGAGACCAGATTCGGATGTTCGAACGGACCTTGAACAAGAAGGTCTCGTCTCAAAGGTAGCTTCCATGGTGGAGCCGATGACATATTCACCAGATCTGCATACCAAGTCCTGCGTGGCCACGCAGGAGCTATCAAGATCACCGACGCCCTCTCCTGATTGATCCTGGCTACCAGCCTGGGGATGAGAGGAAACGGCGGGAATACATAAGCTAGTTTGAAGGTCCAAGGTGCTACTAGTGCATCTACTAGAGTCGCCTTGGGATCCCTGGATCTGGACCCGTAGCAAGGAACCTTGAAGTTCTGACGAGAGGCCATCAGATCCATGTCTGGAATGCCCCACAATTGAGTAATTTGGGCAAAGATTTCCGGATGGAGTTCCCACTCCCCCGGATGTAATGTCTGACGACTCAGAAAATCCGCTTCCCAATTTTCCACTCCTGGAATGTGGATTGCAGACAGGTGGCAGGAGTGAGTCTCCGCCCATTGAATGATTTTGGTCACTTCTTCCATCGCCAGGGAACTCCTTGTTCCCCCCTGATGGTTGATGTACGCAACAGTCGTCATGTTGTCTGATTGAAACCGTATGAACTTGGCCTTTGCTAGCTGAGGCCAAGCCTTGGGAGCATTGAATATCGCTCTCAGTTCCAGAATATTTATCGGTAGAAGAGATTCTTCCCGAGACCAAAGACCCTGAGCTGTCAGGGGTCCCCAGACCGCGCCCCAGCCCATCAGACTGGCGTCGGTCGTGACAATGACCCACTCTGGTCTGCGGAAGGTCATCCCTTGTGACAGGTTGTCCAGGGACAGCCACCAACGGAGTGAGTCTCTGGTCCTCTGATTTACTTGAATCGTCGGAGACAAGTCTGTATAGTCCCCATTCCACTGACTGAGCATGCACAGTTGTAATGGTCTTAGATGAATGCGCGCAAAAGGAACTATGTCCATTGCCGCTACCATCAAACCTATTACTTCCATGCATTGCGCTATGGAAGGAAGAGGAACGGAATGAAGTGTTTGACAAGAGTTTAGAAGTTTTGTTTTTCTGGCCTCTGTCAGAAAAAACAGAATTTATGTTTACCTGATAAATTTCTTTCTCCAACGGTGTGTCCGGTCCACGGCGTCATCCTTACTTGTGGGATATTCTCTTCCCCAACAGGAAATGGCAAAGAGCCCAGCAAAGCTGGTCACATGATCCCTCCTAGGCTCCGCCTACCCCAGTCATTCGACCGACGTTAAGGAGGAATATTTGCATAGGAGAAACCATATGGTACCGTGGTGACTGTAGTTAAAGAAAATAAATTATCAGACCTGATTAAAAAACCAGGGCGGGCCGTGGACCGGACACACCGTTGGAGAAAGAAATTTATCAGGTAAACATAAATTCTGTTTTCTCCAACATAGGTGTGTCCGGTCCACGGCGTCATCCTTACTTGTGGGAACCAATACCAAAGCTTTAGGACACGGATGAAGGGAGGGAGCAAATCAGGTCACCTAAATGGAAGGCACCACGGCTTGCAAAACCTTTCTCCCAAAAATAGCCTCAGAAGAAGCAAAAGTATCAAACTTGTAAAATTTGGTAAAAGTGTGCAGTGAAGACCAAGTCGCTGCCCTACATATCTGATCAACAGAAGCCTCGTTCTTGAAGGCCCATGTGGAAGCCACAGCCCTAGTGGAATGAGCTGTGATTCTTTCTGGAGGCTGCCGTCCGGCAGTCTCGTAAGCCAATCTGATGATGCTTTTAATCCAAAAAGAGAGAGAGGTAGAAGTTGCTTTTTGACCTCTCCTTTTACCTGAATAAACAACAAACAAGGAAGATGTTTGTCTAAAATCCTTTGTAGCATCTAAATAGAATTTTAGAGCGCGAACAACATCCAAATTGTGCAACAAACGTTCCTTCTTTGAAACTGGTTTTGGACACAGAGAAGGTACGATAATCTCCTGGTTAATGTTTTTGTTAGAAACAACTTTTGGAAGAAAACCAGGTTTAGTACGTAAAACCACCTTATCTGCATGGAACACCAGATAAGGAGGAGAACACTGCAGAGCAGATAATTCTGAGACTCTTCTAGCAGAAGAAATCGCAACTAAAAACAAAACTTTCCAAGATAATAACTTAATATCAACGGAATGTAAGGGTTCAAACGGAACCCCCTGAAGAACTGAAAGAACTAAATTGAGACTCCAAGGAGGAGTCAAAGGTTTGTAAACAGGCTTGATTCTAACCAGAGCCTGAACAAAGGCTTGAACATCTGGCACAGCTGCCAGCTTTTTGTGAAGTAATACCGACAAGGCAGAAATCTGTCCCTTCAGGGAACTTGCAGATAATCCTTTTTCCAATCCTTCTTGAAGGAAGGATAGAATCCTAGGAATCTTAACCTTGTCCCAAGGGAATCCTTTAGATTCACACCAACAGATATATTTTTTCCAAATTTTGTGGTAAATCTTTCTAGTCACAGGCTTTCTGGCCTGAACAAGAGTATCGATAACAGAATCTGAGAATCCTCGCTTCGATAAAATCAAGCGTTCAATCTCCAAGCAGTCAGCTGGAGTGAAACCAGATTCGGATGTTCGAACGGACCCTGAACAAGAAGGTCTCGTCTCAAAGGTAGCTTCCAAGGTGGAGCCGATGACATATTCACCAGATCTGCATACCAAGTCCTGCGTGGCCACGCAGGAGCTATCAAGATCACCGACGCCCTCTCCTGCTTGATCCTGGCTATCAGCCTGGGGATGAGAGGAAATGGCGGGAACACATAAGCTAGTTTGAAGGTCCAAGGTGCTACTAGTGCATCCACTAGAGCCGCCTTGGGATCCCTGGATCTGGCCCCGTAGGAAGGAACTTTGAAGTTCTGACGAGAGGCCATCAGATCCATGTCTGGAATGCCCCACAGGTGAGTGACTTGGGCAAAGATTTCCGGATGGAGTTCCCACTCCCCCGGATGCAATGTCTGCCGACTCAGAAAATCCGCTTCCCAATTTTCCACTCCTGGGATGTGGATAGCAGACAGGTGGCAGGAGTGAGACTCCGCCCAAAGAATAATTTTGGTTACTTCTTCCATCGCTAGGGAACTCCTTGTTCCCCCCTGATGGTTGATGTACGCAACAGTCGTCATGTTGTCTGATTGAAACCGTATGAACCTGGTCCTCGCAAGCTGGGGCCAGGCCTGGAGAGCATTGAATATCGCTCTCAGTTCCAGAATATTTATCGGTAGAAGAGATTCTTCCCGAGACCAAAGACCCTGAGCTTTCAGGGATCCCCAGACCGCGCCCCAGCCTATCAGACTGGCGTCGGTCGTGACAATGACCCACTCTGGTCTGTGGAACATCATCCCTTGAGACAGATTGTCCAGGGACAGCCACCAACGGAGTGAGTCTCTGGTTCTCTGATTTACTTGTATCTTCGGAGACAAGTCTGTATAGTCCCCATTCCACTGACTGAGCATGCACAGTTGTAATGGTCTTAGATGAATGCGCGCAAAAGGAACTATGTCCATCGCCGCCACCATCAACCCGATCACTTCCATGCACTGAGCTATGGAAGGAAGAGGAACGGAATGAAGTATCCGACAAGAGTCCAGAAGCTTTGTTTTTCTGGCCTCTGTTAGAAAGATCCTCATTTCTAAGGAGTCTATAATTGTTCCCAAGAAGGGAACCCTTGTTGACGGGGATAGAGAACTCTTTTCCACGTTCACTTTCCAGCCGTGAGATCTGAGAAAGGCCAGGACAATGTCCGTGTGAGCCTTTGCTTGAGGAAGGGACGACGCTTGAATCAGAATGTCGTCCAGGTAAGGTACTACTGCAATGCCCCTTGGTCTTAGCACCGCTAGAAGGGACCCTAGTACCTTTGTGAAAATCCTTGGAGCAGTGGCTAATCCGAAAGGAAGCGCCACGAACTGGTAATGTTTGTCCAGGAATGCAAACCTTAGGAACCGATGATGTTCCTTGTGGATAGGAATATGTAGATACGCATCCTTTAAATCCACCGTGGTCATGAATTGACCTTCCTGGATGGAAGGAAGGATAGTTCGAATGGTTTCCATCTTGAACGATGGGACCTTGAGAAATTTGTTTAAGATCTTGAGATCTAGGATTGGTCTGAACGTTCCCTCTTTTTTGGGAACTATGAACAGATTGGAGTAGAACCCCATCCCTTGTTCTCTTAATGGAACAGGATGAATCACTCCCATTTTTAACAGGTCTTCTACACAATGTAAGAACGCCTGTCTTTTTATGTGGTCTGAAGACAACTGCGACCTGTGGAACCTCCCCCTTGGGGGAAGTCCCTTGAATTCCAGAAGATAACCCTGGGAGACTATTTCTAGCGCCCAAGGATCCAGAACATCTCTTGCCCAAGCCTGAGCGAAGAGAGAGAGTCTGCCCCCCACCAGATCCGGTCCCGGATCGGGGGCCAATATTTCATGCTGTCTTGGTAGCAGTGGCAGGTTTCTTGGCCTGCTTTCCCTTGTTCCAGCCTTGCATTGGTCTCCAAGCTGGCTTGGCCTGAGAAGTATTACCCTCTTGCTTAGAGGACGTAGCACCTTGGGCTGGTCCGTTTTTACGAAAGGGACGAAAATTAGGTCTATTTTTTGCCTTGAAAGGCCGATCCTGAGGAAGGGCGTGGCCCTTACCCCCAGTGATATCAGAGATAATCTCCTTCAAGTCAGGACCAAACAACGTTTTCCCCTTGAAAGGAATGTTTAGTAGCTTGTTCTTGGAAGACGCATCAGCCGACCAAGATTTCAACCAAAGCGCTGTGCGCGCCACAATAGCAAACCCAGAGTTCCTCTAAGCCATCTCCGTGGAGATGTTGCCTGTACAACGGCAAAGAGAATGACTGGGGTAGGCGGAGCCTAGGAGGGATCATGTGACCAGCTTTGCTGGGCTCTTTGCCATTTCCTGTTGGGGAAGAGAATATCCCACAAGTAAGGATGACGCCGTGGACCGGACACACCTATGTTGGAGAAATCCTCATTTCTAAGGAGTCTATTATTGTTCCCAAGAAGGGAACCCTTGTTGACGGAGATAGAGAACTCTTTTCTACGTTCACTTTCCATCCGTGAGATCTGAGAAAGGCCAGGACTATGTCCGTGTGAGCCTTTGCTTGAGGAAGGGACGACGCTTGAATCAGAATGTCGTCCAAGTAAGGTACTACTGCAATGCCCCTTGGTCTTAGTACCGCTAGAAGGGACCCTAGTACCTTTGTGAAAATCCTTGGAGCAGTGGCTAATCCGAAAGGAAGTGCCACGAACTGGTAATGCTTGTCCAGGAATGCGAACCTTAGGAACCGATGATGTTCCTTGTGGATAGGAATATGTAGATACGCATCCTTTAAATCCACCGTGGTCATGAATTGACCTTCCTGGATGGAAGGAAGAATTGTTCGAATAGTTTCCATTTTGAACGATGGAACCTTGAGAAACTTGTTTAGGATCTTGAGATCCAAGATTGGTCTGAACGTTCCCTCTTTTTTGGGAACTACGAACAGATTGGAGTAGAACCCCATCCCTTGTTCTCCTAATGGAACAGGATGAATCACTCCCATTTTTAACAGGTCTTCTACACAATGTAAGAATGCCTGTCTCTTTATGTGGTCTGAAGACAATTGAGACCTGGGGAACCTCCCCCTTGGGGGAGGCCCCTTGAATTCCAGAAGATAACCTTGGGAGACTATTTCTAGTGCCCAAGGATCCAGAACATCTCTTGCCCACGCCTGAGCGAAGAGAGAGAGTCTGCCCCCCACCAGATCCGGTCCCGGATCGGGGGCCAACATTTCATGCTGTCTTGGTAGCAGTGGCAGGCTTCTTGGCCTGCTTTCCCTTGTTCCAGCCTTGCATTGGTCTCCAGGCTGGTTTGGCTTGAGAAGTATTACCCTCTTGCTTAGAGGACGTAGCACTTGGGGCTGGTCCGTTTCTACGAAAGGGACGAAAATTAGGTTTATTTTTGGCCTTGAAAGACCTATCCTGAGGAAGGGCGTGGCCCTTACCCCCAGTGATATCAGAGATAATCTCTTTCAAGTCAGGGCCAAACAGCGTTTTCCCCTTGAAAGGAATGTTAAGCAATTTGTTCTTGGAAGACGCATCCGCTGACCAAGATTTCAACCAAAGCGCTCTGCGCGCCACAATAGCAAACCCAGAATTTTTCGCCGCTAACCTAGCCAATTGCAAAGTGGCGTCTAGGGTGAAAGAATTAGCCAATTTGAGAGCACGGATTCTGTCCATAATCTCCTCATAAGGAGGAGAATCACTATCGATCGCCTTTTCTAGCTCATCGAACCAGAAACACGCGGCTGTAGTGACAGGGACAATGCATGAAATTGGTTGTAGAAGGTAACCTTGCTGAACAAACATTTTTTTAAGCAAACCTTCTAATTTTTTATCCATAGGATCTTTGAAAGCACAACTATCTTCTATGGGTATAGTGGTGCGTTTGTTTAAAGTAGAAACCGCCCCCTCGACCTTGGGGACTGTCTGCCATAAGTCCTTTCTGGGGTCGACCATGGGAAACAATTTTTTAAATATGGGGGGAGGGACGAAAGGTATACCGGGCCTTTCCCATTCTTTATTTACAATGTCCGCCACCCGCTTGGGTATAGGAAAAGCTTCTGGGGGCCCCGGGACCTCTAGGAACTTGTCCATTTTACATAGTTTCTCTGGGATGATCAAATTCTCACAATCATCCAGAGTGGATAACACCTCCTTAAGCAGAGCGCGGAGATGTTCCAACTTAAAATTTAAATGTAATCACATCGGGTTCAGCTTGTTGAGAAATTTTCCCTGAATCTGAAATTTCTCCCTCAGACAAAACCTCCCTGGCCCCCTCAGACTGGTGTAGGGGCATATCAGAACCATTATCCTCAGCGTCCTCATGCTCTTCAGTATCTAAAACAGAGCAGTCGCGCTTACGCTGATAAGTGGGCATTTTGGCTAAAATGTTTTTGATAGAATTATCCATTACAGCCGTTAATTGTTGCATAGTAAGGAGTATTGGCGCGCTAGATGTACTAGGGGCCTCCTGAGTGGGCAAGACTGGTGTAGACGAAGGAGGGAATGATGCAGTACCATGCTTACTCCCCTCACTTGAGGAATCATCTTGGGCATCATTTTCAGTGTCACATAAATCACATCTATTTAAATGAGAAGGAACCTTGGCTTCCCCACATTCAGAACACAGTATCTGGTAGTTCAGACATGTTAAACAGGCATAAACTTGATAACAAAGTACAAAAAACGTTTTAAAATAAAACCGTTACTGTCACTTTAAATTTTAAACTGAACACACTTTATTACTGCACTTGCGAAAAAGTATGAAGGAATTGTCTTAAAGCCTTAAAAGTATTGCACACCAACTTTGGAAGCTTTAACCCTTAAAATAACGGAACCGGAGCCGTTTTTATCTTTAACCCCTTTACAGTCCCTGGTATCTGCTTTGCTGAGACCCAACCAAGCCCAAAGGGGAATACGATACCAAATGACGCCTTCAGAAAGTCTTTTTTATGTATCAGAGCTCCTCACACATGAAACTGCATGTCATGCTTCTCAAAAACAAGTGCGCAATACCGGCGCGAAAATGAGGCTCTGCCTATGATTAGGGAAAGCCCCTAGAGAATAAGGTGTCTAAAACAGTGCCTGCCGATATTATTTTACAAAAATACCCATATTAAATGATTCCTCAAGGCTAAATATGTTATATATGAATCGATTTAGCCCAGAAAATGTCTACAGTCTTAACAAGCCCTTGTGAAGCCCTTATTTACTCTGTAATAAAAATGGCTTACCGGATCCCATAGGGAAAATGACAGCTTCCAGCATTACATCATCTTGTTAGAATGTGTCATACCTCAAGCAGCAAAAGTCTGCTCACTGTTCCCCCAACTGAAGTTAATTCCTCTCAACAGTCCTGTGTGGAACAGCCATCGATTTTAGTAACGGTTGCTAAAATAATTTTCCTCTTACAAACAGAAATCTTCATCTCTTTTCTGTTTCAGAGTAAATAGTACATACCAGCACTATTTTAAAATAACAAACTCTTGATTGAATAATAAAAACTACAGTTAAACACTAAAAAACTCTAAGCCAAATTGAAAGGCGGCATCCAAAATAAAGGAATTAGCCAACTTTAGTGCGTGAATTCTGTCCATGACTTCATCATATGGAGTCTCCTTTTGGAGCGAATTTTCTAGTTCCTTGAACCAAAAAGACGCCACCGTGGTGACAGGAATAATGCACGATATTGGTTGAAGAAGGAAACCTTGCAGAACAAGTATCTTTTTAAGCAATACTTCCAATTTTTTATCCATAGGATCTTTGAAAGCGCAACTGTCCTCAATAGGAATAGTTGTGCGCTTGGCTAACGTTGAAACTGCCCCCTCTACCTTAGGGACCGTTTGCCATGTGTCCCTTCTGGGGTCGACAATGGGGAACATTTTCTTAAATATAGGAGGTGGAACGAAAGGTACACCTGGCTTCTCCCACTCCTTAGTCACTATGTCCGCCACCCTCTTGGGTATCGGAAAGGCATCAGCGTGCACAGGGACCTCTAAGAATTTGTCCATTTTGCACAACTTCTCTGGAATCACCAAAGAGTCACAATCATCAAGAGTAGTTAGCACCTCCTTAAGCAGGGCGCGGAGATGTTCTAGCTTAAATTTAAATGCCACGATATCAGGTTCTGCCTGCTGAGAAATTTTTCCTGAATCAGAAATTTCTCCCTCAGACAGACCCTACCTCACTGCCAATTCAGATTGATGTGAGGGTATAACAGATAAATTATCGTCAGCGCCAACTTGCTCATCCTCTGTATTTAAAACTGAGCAAACACGCTTTCTGGGAAATGCTGGCAGTTTGGATAAAAGATTTGCTATAGAATTATCCATTACTGCTGTTAATTGCTGCATAGTAACAAGCATTGGCGCGCTAGATGTACTAGGTATCGCCTGCGCGGGCAAAACTGGTGTTGACACAGAAGGAGAGGATGATGAGCTATCCCCACTACCTTCATTTGAAGAATCATCTTGGGCAACCTTATTAAATGTGACAGTACTGTCCTTACTTTGTTTGGACGCCATGGCACAATTTGCACATACATTTAAAGGGGGAACCACCTTGGCTTCCATACACACAGAACATATGCTATCTGAAGGTACAGACATGTTAGACAGATTTTGGCAGGATATTAATGCAATAAAAAACGATTTTAAACAAAACCGTTACTGTCTCTTTAAATAATAAAAAGAGCACACTTTATAGGAAATATCCGATCTTTATAAAATTTACACCCCAATGTCTTAATGCTTTGAAAGTATTGCACACCAAATTTCAAGTCTCTAAACCCTTAAATGAGCAAACCGGAGCTAATAGTTCAATTTACCGGTTGAAACACACTACAGTCCCTGCCACAGACTTTGCTGCGGCTTTTACCTTCCTTAGGGGTTATTCACCACAGAAATAAGCCTTCCTGAGTCCGTTTCTCAGCCACAGGACCCTCTCACATGAAGCTGCATGCACTGCCTTTAGAAGTAACTGTGCAACTGAGGCGCGAAAATGAGGCCTCCTCCCTCTGCATACCAGAGTGAAGGGGCCTTCCTGACTAGATTAGGCGTCTAAACAACTGCCAGGCGTAATAAAACGTTCCCAAAAGTGTTTCAAAGTTCACAAAACACTCCAAATGTCATATAAATATGATATAAACCAATCGATTTAGCCCACAATAGTGTCAACCAGCATAGAGCCCAATTTATAAGCCTTAATTCTGTTACTGAGTCTAAAAAAATGGCTTACCGATCCCATAAGGGAAAACTGACAGTCTTCTAGCATTACTATGTCTTTTTAGAAAAGAGACTGGTCATACCTGGAGCAGATAAGTCTGCAAACTGTTCCCCCCAACTGAAGTTCTCTGGTTTCAACAGTCCTGCGTGGGAACAGCAATGGATTTTAGTTACTGGTGCTAAAATCATACTCCTCTTAACAGAACTCTTCATCACTTTCTGTTGTAGAGTAAATAGTACAAACCGGCACTATTTTAAAATAACAAACTCTTGATAGAAGAAATAAAACTACAACTAACACCACATACTCTTTACCATCCCCGTGGAGATGCTACTTGTTCAGAGCGGCAAAGAGAATGACTGGGGGGCGAAGCCAGAGGGGGGGCTATATGGACAGCTTTTGCTGTGTGCTCTCTTTGCCATTTCCTGTAGGGGAAGAGAATATCCCACAAGTAAGGATGAAGCCGTGGACCGGACACACCAATGTAGGAGAAAAGCTTAGATGCCTTCTTTTTTATATAAAGATAGCAAGAGAACGAATAAACAAATGATAATAGGAGTAAATTAGAAAGTTGCTTAAAATTGCATGCTCTATCTGAATCACGAAAGAAACATTTTGGGTTCAATGTCCCTTTAAGGCTCTGCGAGCTAGAACAGAAAAACCTTTAAATCTTTGCTCCCAGTTTGATAACTTGAAAGGAAGCATCCGTTATAAAAGAATTTAAGGGCTTTTATCCTATCCTGGATTTCATCCAGAGGAGTTTCTGTCCTAATAGCATCAGACAACGCATCAAACCAATATGCCGCCACACTATTGACGGTAGCAATGCACACAACTGGCTGCCATTGTAAGCCCTGGTGTACATACATCTTCTTGAGTAATCCCTCTAATTTTTTGTCCATAGGATCTTTGAAAGCACAACTATCCTCTATGGGAATAGTAGTTCTCTTGGCTAAGGTGGAAACAGCTCCTTCCACCGTGGGAATTGTTTGCCAAACCTCCTTAACCGAGTCGGCTATGGGAAACATCTTTTTAAATATAGGAGATGGAGAAAAAGGGTATACCCGGTCTCTCCCACTCATTAGCAATGATCTCAGAAGCTCGATCTGGTACCGGAAAAACTTCTATCAAGGAAGGTACCTCAAAAAGGAAATTTATGCTTACCTGATAAATGTTTCTTTCACGATACGAGTCCACGGATTTCATCCTTATTTATGGGATATCCCCTCCTGGTCAGCAGGAGGAGGCAAAGAGCACCACAGCAGAGCTGTAAATATAGCTCCTCCCTTCCCTCCCACTCCAGTCATTCGACCAAAGTTAGGAAGAGAAAGGAAAAGCCAAGGTGCAGAGGTGACTGAAGTTTAACAAAAATAAAGACCTGTCTTAGAAAAAAACAGGGTGGGCCGTGGACTCGTCATATCGTAAAAGAAACAAATTTATCAGGTAAGCATAAATTTCCTTTTACAAGATACGACGAGTCCACGGATTTCATCCTTACTTATGGGATACAATACCAAAGCTATAGGACACGGATGAACGGGAGGGACAAGACAGGAACCTAAACGGATGGCACCACTGCTTGAAGAACCTTTCTCCCAAAAACAGCCTCTGACGAGGCAAAAGTTTAAAATTTGGAAAATTTGGAAAAAGTGTGAAGAGACGACCAAGTTGCAGCCTTGCAAATCTGTTCAACAGAAGGATCATTTTTAAATGCCCATGAGGAAACCACAGCCCTAGTGGAATGAGCCGTAATTCGTTCAGGGGGCTGCTGTCTAGCAGTCTCATATGCAAAACGGATGATACTCTTCAGCCAAAAAGAAAGTGGTAGCCGTAGCTTTCTGACCCCTACGTTTCCCAGAAAAAACAACAAATAATGAAGATGATTGATGAAATTCCTTAGTCGCCTGCAAGTAAAACTTCAGGGCACGGACTACGTCCAACTTATGTAACAGACGCTCCTTCTTAGAAGGATTAGGACACAATGAAGGAACAACAATTTCCTGATTAATATTTTTGTTGGAAACAACCTTAGGAAGAAAACCAGGTTTGGTACGCAACAATACCTTATCGGAATGAAAAATAAGATAAGGAGAATCACATTGTAATACCGAAAGCTCAGAAACTCTGCGAGCAGAAGAAATAGCAACCAAAAATAAAACTTTCCAAGAGAATAACTTAATATCTATGGAATGCATAGGTTCAAACGGAACCCCTTGAAGAACATTAAGAACTAAATTCAAACTCCAAGGAGGAGCAATTGGTCTAAACACAGGCCTGATTCTAGTCAGAGCCTGACAAAAAGATTGAACATCCAGAACATCTGCCAGACGTTTGTGTAGCAAAATAGATAAAGCAGAAATCTGTCCCTTTAAGGAACTTGCTGACAACCCTTTCTCCAATCCTTCTTGGAGAAAAGATAAAATCCTAGGAATCCTAATCTTACTCCATGAGTAGCCCTTGGATTTGCACCAATAAAGATATTTACGCCATATCTTATGGTTAATCTTTCTAGTAACAGGCTTATGTGCCTGAATCAAGTTATCAATGACTGAATCAGAGAACACTCGCTTAGATAAAATCAAGAGTTCAATCACCAAGCAGTCAGCTGCAGAGAAATTAGATTCGGATGATGGAAGGGTCCCTGAATGAGAAGGTCTTGTCTCAATGGAAGCTTCCACGGTGGCAGAAATGACATGTCCACCAGATCGGCATATCAAGTCCTGCGAGGCCACGCAGGAGCGATGAGGATCACCGAAGCCTTCTCCTGTTTGACTTGAGCAATTACCCGGGGAAGGAGAGCAAAACGGAGGGAACACATAAGCTAGGTTGAACAACCAAGGCACTGCCAAGGCATCAGTTCGGCCTGAGGATCCCTGGATCTGGATCTCAGAAGCTTGGCATTCTGACGAGACGCCATAAGATCCAGCTCCGGCATGCCCCATCTGAGAATCAGGTTGGCAAAGACCTCCTGATGGAGTTCCCATTCCCCCGGATGAAACGTCTGTCTGCTCAAAAAATCCGCCTCCCAGTTGTCCACTCCTGGGATGTAGATTGCTGACAGATAACAAGCGTGAGCTTCCGCCCACTGAATTATCTTGGATACTTCTGCCATCGCTAAGGAACTCCTTGTTCCTCCCTGATGATTGATGTAAGCCACAGTCATGATGTTGTCCGACTGGAATCGAATGAATATGGCCAAAGCCAACTGAGGCCAAACATCTGCCAGACGTTTGTGTAGCAAAATAGATAAAGCAGAAATCTGTCCCTTTAAGGAACTTGCTGACAACCCTTTCTCCAATCCTTCTTGGAGAAAAGATAAAATCCTAGGAATCCTAATCTTACTCCATGAGTAGCCCTTGGATTTGCACCAATAAAGATATTTACGCCATATCTTATGGTTAATCTTTCTAGTAACAGGCTTATGTGCCTGAATCAAGTTATCAATGACTGAATCAGAGAACACTCGCTTAGATAAAATCAAGAGTTCAATCACCAAGCAGTCAGCTGCAGAGAAATTAGATTCGGATGATGGAAGGGTCCCTGAATGAGAAGGTCTTGTCTCAATGGAAGCTTCCACGGTGGCAGAAATGACATGTCCACCAGATCGGCATATCAAGTCCTGCGAGGCCACGCAGGAGCGATGAGGATCACCGAAGCCTTCTCCTGTTTGACTTGAGCAATTACCCGGGGAAGGAGAGCAAAACGGAGGGAACACATAAGCTAGGTTGAACAACCAAGGCACTGCCAAGGCATCAGTTCGGCCTGAGGATCCCTGGATCTGGATCTCAGAAGCTTGGCATTCTGACGAGACGCCATAAGATCCAGCTCCGGCATGCCCCATCTGAGAATCAGGTTGGCAAAGACCTCCTGATGGAGTTCCCATTCCCCCGGATGAAACGTCTGTCTGCTCAAAAAATCCGCCTCCCAGTTGTCCACTCCTGGGATGTAGATTGCTGACAGATAACAAGCGTGAGCTTCCGCCCACTGAATTATCTTGGATACTTCTGCCATCGCTAAGGAACTCCTTGTTCCTCCCTGATGATTGATGTAAGCCACAGTCATGATGTTGTCCGACTGGAATCGAATGAATATGGCCAAAGCCAACTGAGGCCAAGCCTGACGTGCATTGAATATTGCTCTCAACTCCAGAATATTGATGGGAAGTAGAGACTCCAACCGAGTCCACACACCCTGAGCCTTCAGGGAGTTCCAGACAGCACCCCATCCTATCAGGCTGGCGTCCGTTGTCACTATCACTCATGAGGGTCTGCGGAAGCACGTCCCTTGGGACAGATGATCCGGCGACAACCACCAAAGAAGAGTCCCTTGTCTCCTGATCCAGATCTATTTGAGGAGACAAATTTGCATAATCTCCATTCCATTGTCTGAGCATGCTCAGTTGTAGAGGTCTGAGATGAAAACGAGCAAACGGAATGATGTCCATTGCAGCCACCATCAATCCAATTGCCTCCATGCACTGAGCCACTGACGGCCGAGGATTGGACTGAATGGATCGGCATGTATTCAGAATCTTTAACTTTCTGACTACCGTCAAAAAGATCTTGATGGATAGAGAGTCGATTAGAGTTCCCAGTAAAGGGACCCTTATCTGTGGAATTAGTCAACTCTTTTCTAGATTCACCTTCCACCCGTGAGTCCTTAGAAAGGACAGAACAATGTCGGTATGAGACTGTCAGCTGATAAGACGCCTGGATCAGAATATCGTCCAGATAAGGTGCCACTGCAATGCCCCACGGCCTGAGAACCTCCAGCAGAGACCCCAGAACCTTTGTGAAAATTCTGGGTGCCGTGGCCAGACCGAAAGGAAGGGCCACGAACTGAAAATGTTTGTCCAGAAAGGCAAACCTCAGGAACTTGTGATGATCTCTGTGGATAGAAATATGAAGATATGCATCCTTTAAATCCACGGTAGTCATATATTGACCCTCCTGGATCAATGGAATTGCCAAATAGTCTCCATCTCGAAGGACTGAACTCTGAGAAACTTGTTTAGACTTTTGAGATCTAAAATGGGTCGGAACATTCCCTCTTTTTTGGGAGCAATAAAGATTTGAGCAAAACCCCTGCCCCTGTATTGGAACGGGACAAATTACTCCCATGGAGAGGTCTCTTACACAACGTAAGAACGCCTCTCTTTATCTGGTCTACAGACAATCATGAAAGAAGAAACCTTCCTCTGGGAAGGAATTTTTGAACTCCAACTGATACCCTTGAGACACGATTTCTAGTGTCCAGGGATCCTGAACGTCTCTTATCCAAGCCTGGACAAAGAGTGAAAGTCTGCCCCCTACTAGATCCCGGATCAGGGGCCGCCCCTTCATGCTGTCTTGGTAGCAGCAGCAGGCTTCTTGGGTTGTTTACCCTTGTTTCAAGACTGGTTGCGTCTCCATGTGGACTTGGCTTGTGAATAATTCCCTTCCTGTTTAGTGGAAGAGGAAAAGGGGACTGTTTTATCTTGAGGGAGGAGGTGATCCTTACCTCCCGTAATGTCAGAAATTATTTTTTTATTTCAAGTCAGGCCCGAATAGGGTCTTTCCCTTGAAAGGAATAGCCAAAAGCTTGTATTTAGAGGACACATCTGCAGACCAAGATTTTACCATAAGGCTCTTCGTGCTAAGATGGAGAATCCCAAACTCTTAGCCGCCAATTTGGTGATCTGAAAGGAAGCATCCGTAATAAAAAAATTAGCCAGCTTAAGGGCTTTAATTCTATCCTGTATTTCTTCCAAAGAAGCCTCAGTCCTAAGAGACTCTTCTAGGGCGTCAAACCAAAAAGCAGCCGCAGTCGTGACTGTTACAATGCAGGCTGCCGGTTGCAATAAGAACCCTTGATGAACATAGAGTTTTCTGAGAAGACCCTCCAACTTCTTATCCATGGGGTCTTTGAAGGCACAACTGTCCTCGATATGGATAGTCTTACGCTTAGCCAGGGTAGAGATAGCTCCCTCCATCTTAGGGATTGTCTGCCAAGAATCCCGAATGGTGTCAGCTATAGGATATATTTTCTTAAAATTAGGGGAGAACGGGATACCCGGTCTTTCCCATTCCCTTGCAATAATGTCCGAAATTCTCTTAGGAACGCCAGAATAAGAAGGAACCTCCAAATATCTGTCCATCTTACTCAATTTCTCTGGCGGGGCCACAATAGTGTCACCAAAACCTCTCGTAGCAAAAGTCGGAGGTGTTCAAGCCTAAACCTGAAGGACATTACGTCCGAATCTGTCGGGGGCAATGCACTTCCTGAGTCAGACAGTTCCCCCTCAGACAGAGCCTCGGTACCCCCCAATTCAGAGCCCTGGGAGGGTACATCTGAGATCGCCATCAAAGCATCAGAAGTCGCAGGGACCGCATGGGCCTCTTTCCTACTGCGTTTGTCTTGCAATGCTGGCAACTTAGATAAAAATTCTGAAAGGGTGGATGACATAACTGCAGCCATATCCTGCAGAGTGAATGAAGCAGACGCAGTTGAGCGGGTGTTAAAGGCTATGACGCTCGGGGAGAAAGTTGCAGCATACCCCGAGTCTCATCAGTCTATGAAACATCCTTAGATATACTTGTATTAAAGAAAATTTGTTCTTTAAACTGTAAAACCCTCTCAGTACATGAGGGACAAAAAGGAATAGGGGGTTCCACATTGGCATCTAAACACATAGAACATGTAATGTCCTGAAGGTCAGTCATGACAAAAGATACGCAAAGGCAATATTGGTTGTGGTACTGTAGATAAATTGTAAATAAAATAACAGCAAATAGTTAATAAGTGAAAAAAAAAGGAGTGTACTGTGCCTTTAAAAAAATAAAACCTTACAATTTTTTACTGAGCAGCACTTGCATGTAAAAGCAGGGAAGCACCGTTAGGTTACACTAGCTTTTCTTACAAGCAGCTATATGATCTACCCGCTAAAAGTGTGAAAAATCTGAAGGACAGAGAATATACTTGCACCTAGCCACAGCTCTGCCACGCGCCTACCTGTCCCCACGAGCCAACAAATAGTACTCCCTGAACTGCGTGCCTAAGACCGCTTGTGAAGAGACTGAGACAAGCGGACTTAGGAAAACACCTGAGCATCGAGGTGCACTGCCGTCGGAAACCAGAACACCAACTGTGCGGCTAAGCGCGCGAACGTTAAGCCCCACCCTTTGTGGGCGGTAGTCTAACTCCGATAAGGAGAACCACATGGGGAATACAAATGTCAGCAAAAGACTTTGGAATAACCAATGTGCCCCCAACGACCTTTGAATAAACAATGTGCTGATTGTGAAAAGTCCTGTGCCTGTCAAATGCTAAGGCATAATAATTGGCGTAAGAACTCCCTAAACAGTCCCAAGCATCAGCCCACATTCAATGTGCAATCGCAATGTAACCGGGCTAATAACTTAAAAAGCCCACTGTTATCGCCTCACAGCTGAATTCTCCAGCTCACATAATAAAGGGGGGAAAACATCCATGCATATAAATTACACGTGCAAGTTGATTAACCCCTTCCTGGTGTAGGAAATAATGGCCAGTCTGTTCTGAGCTACATCATCTCCCCAGAATCAAAAGACTGTACATAACTCAATGCTGAGCGCAGCATGAACCTATCCCACACGAAGAAGAGGTCCTTTTCATCACCTCCTGCAGATCTGTGGGGACAAACAGGGTCTTAGATAATATCTGCTAAGACCATCAGCAGGGCAGCAAACATTATGGGAGGCGCAGAGAGAATGTAGAATCTGTAGCTTTACCCCTGAGAAAAATAGCACTCACTGGTACCATTTAAAAATAATAAACTCTTGATTGAAGAATCTGAACTAACACCTCACTTTACCTCTTCCTATCACTAACGCAGGCAAAGAGAATGACTGGAGTGGGAGGGAAGGGAGGAGCTATATATACAGCTCTGCTGTGGTGCTCTTTGCCTCCTCCTGCTGACCAGGAGGCGATATCCCATAAGTATCCCATAAGTAAGGATGGCCCATATAGGAGACCCAGACAGGCAGACTATGTAGTATAAGCCCACAGACTATGGTGAGATAAACATATTAAAAATGTTGACAAATGGAAAATTTTGAAAGATTACATAAACATTCAACATTTTTAATTTTTCAACATTTTTAATATGTATATCTCACCATAGTCTGTATAAACCTATGTCCCCCTATTTGCCTGTATAATTGTTATTTATGGATTAACCCTGACTGCCTATACCGCTGCGGACTTATCAGGTGGGCTTATACTACATAGTCTGCCTGTCTCGGTCTCCTATATGGGCCATGTATAAACTCTGCACCATTTTTTGTGATATGCCTGCATAATACCTTTTCATTGTATAATGATGCTCCAATGAATATGTCTTAGTCTGTGCACTATTTTTCCTGAATTATTGAAAGGCCCCCTGGTGTTTGCCCAAGGTAGCATACTCGGACCTGGCCCACGTTTCCACATATTTCACAGTTTATACTAGGGGCTTGTCCCTCTGAATCTATCACAACCCTGGAGTAAGACTAGGGGAGGGACTTCACATGTATAGTGATACGCATGCGTAGTCAGTACACAGTAGCGCTGATCCCGGACAGACACGGCAGCTTAAGTGTCTCCATGCCATCTTTTACATTGGGGGTATCGCATTTTCCACTGACATTATCGCTTCCAGTCTGATATACAGCACTTATAATCTGATGCTTGACATTAGGAACGGTTAGTACAGATGTTCACTGATAGATGTTCACTCACTAGCATTATGTTTTTACGCTATTCAGCACATTACATACTTGATCTGCAGACTACTTACAGCAGTGATCTATCTCTATATGGGGGATTGCGTACATTGCGCTATATGCCTGTAACTATTTGTTACTTTGTGACTGAATTAATTATCGATCTATGAATTACTCTGATGTATTTCTAACGCTGTGTTCTCTTCACATACGGGTTCTTTTCTCTATCCCTGTACGGCCCTGCAGCACTTTATTGAATACAGGCTATTTATCTATGACATGCATCATTACAGTCAATGCTTTATACATTTGTACAGAGCCCCCCTGCAATATGTGCTCTAACTATAAGTTTTTGTTGATTGTTATTGTAACTTTTACTGTTAATTGACTATGGAGATATTTGTTGTAAATTGGTTGCCCTGGCAACAATGTATGGCGTTTTTTTCACTGGGGGAGGGACTTATGTGTGTATAAATGTTTGCCTCACTTGTACAATATTGGTCTGATGAAGGGGAGCATTCCCCGAAACGTTACCGAATAAAGTGATTGTTTGCTGTTAAGTCCAGAGAGTGCTGTTTTCTGTAAACTAAATGTGTATATGTGTATATATATATATATATATATATATATATATATATATATATATATATACACACATACATACATACATACATATATACACACATATATACACACACACACTTGTTTTAGTACTGGCAGACTTTCTGCCAATACTTAAGATGGCTGTGACAATTGTGAGGTGGGGGAGGGAAGAGAGCTGTTTGAGGGGGTCAGGGAGGGATCAGGGTGGGGGGTGTCAGGGGGGAGGCTGATCTCTACACTAAAGCAAAAAATTAACCATACAAGCTACCTAATTATCCCTTCTTCACAGGGCACAATACAAGTGTGGTGCAAAGCGGCATTTAGCAGCATTCTAATTACTAAAAAGCAACGCCAAAGTCATATGTCTGCTATTTCTGAACAAAGGGGACCCCAGAGAAGCATTTACAACCATTTGTGCCATAATTGCACAAGCTGTTTGTAAACAATTTCAGTGAGAAACCTGAAATTTGTGAAAAAGTTAGTGAAAAACTATTTAATCGCATTTGAAGGTGAAATGGTGGCATGAAATATACCAAACTGGGCCTAGATCAATACTTTGGGTTGTCTACTAAAAATAAAATACATACATGTGAAGAATAATTCAGGGATTCCTGACAGATATCAGTATTACAATGTTACTATCGCTAATTTTGAGGGGCAAAAAATGGTTTGGAAAAAGCAAAGTGCTACTTGTACTTATTGCCCTATAACTTGCAAAAGTAACATGTAAACATTGGGTATTTCTAAACTCAGGACAAAATTTAGAAACCATTTAGCATAGGTGTTTTTGTGGTTGTAGATGTGCAACAGATTTTGGGAGTCAAATTAGGAAAGTTTTTTTAATTTTTTCATCATATTTTATAAAAAATGTTATAGTAAATTATAAGACACTAGTCCTAAAGCCCAAGTACACGGCCATTTCTTGCTGTACAGCGGTACCACCCCTTGCTCTGTCTCTTCCCCTCACCCTCTCTTTTGCTCTGTCTCTCTTCCCCCCTCTCTTTTGCTCTCACCCCTCCCTCCCCCATCCCCCTCTCTTTTGCTCTCTCCCGCTTTGTCAGGGTGCCAGGAATCAGACAGACGAGAAGTGCAAAAATAATCACACCTTAATTAATAGCAAAAAATAATAAAAAAGTCCACAAATCAAATAAGCCAGGAGTCAAAACCAGAGCTGGTAGTCAGACGAGCCGAGTTAGGAGCCAAAGCGAATAGTCAGACGCGCCGGAATCAGGAACAAGGAAAACAGCAGAGTCAGGAACAAGACAGGGATTAGGAAGGACGTCAGGCAGCCAGGTAATACACAGGAACTCTCACAAACAGGTCTGAGACAACGCAAAGGCAAAGCATACTGAACAAAGGCCCTTTAAATAATAAGTGATGACATCACAATTGAGACTGCATCCTGTCTCACATGGATGATGCACACCAGTCTGGCCATAAAAGGAAGTGTAGGAAATGAGCAGCATCCCCTACAATGCACCATAGTCAGGAAGAGAGGTGAGTAAACTGGCTGCCAGCAGCACATGGCAAACAACAGGGAAAAAACCCTGACAGTACCCTCCCCTCACCGACCCCTCCCCCGCGGGAGGACAAAAGGCTTATTGGGGAAACTAGCATGGAAGGCACGGAGGAGGGCGGGAGCATGAACATCTGTTATGTCTCAGTATTGAAAAGGCTTATTTTTAAAGATTACCCTTAGTGTTAGTAAGGGGTGTGTTGCTCTTTTATGTACCAAGCAGGTAATAAAGGTTAAAATTACCTGAATAGACAAAGTGAGACAGATAATATGAAATCTTATAAAGAACAACTGGATCTTGTGTTCAAAATAAGTTTGTGAACATATATAAGTTCAGTATGGAGTTCTTAGGAAGAGGTAGAAAATGAGTTACCAACTTTGAGTTGTTTATAAATCACGTCCGTTCTTCACGCACACACAATCACTCTAAAATATGTACAAAGTCCCATCAGTCAATCTCTCAAGATATGCAGGTTATGTAGAGTAAACCTCGTTTATAGGCTTGTATCTGTAACAGGTTATTGCTCCAATAAGTTTAAGCGCAACAGAATCTCTCAAGTAGCTAGAGTACTAGTATATACATGAATAAGGCAGTTCCAATAATCTTATTACTAAACTTAGTGCCGTATATGAGAGTCAACTGAGCCGAAAATATCACATAAACAGTTCATTTGCGGTATTCATTTAGCCATATGATACCCGTTACATGAATAGTATGGGGAGTCCTGAGAAGTGACCAGCGTCAGCGGTCAGTGAGCTGTGTGTGCGCGTCTTAGTTCTGGGACGCGGAGGAAGTAGATCCGGTAGCATAGGGATACCAAGACAGACTTAGATTCGGGACATAAGTTTTTAGTATGCTGAAGGATAAATATCCGTAGATTACTTGTAGTAAGATAGCATGAAATGCTAAAAGGCTGAAGATAGACCTGAAAAGGAGAACAATTAACGAACTCCTAAGCGTAGCTGTAGAGCTTCAATATTCAGGCCAGGTCTGGTTGTGAGAGCTGCCTTAATAAAGGGAGGATCATGAGATGGGAGGGGATACTCCTTAAAAGGTGTATCACAACATCAGAGGAGGGAACCCAAGAACGCTACTCCGGACCGTAGCCCCTCCAGTGAACCAAATACTGTACACGGCCCCTGGACATACGAGAGTCAATAATGCTGCTGACCTCATACTCCTCATGGTTGTCAACAAAGATAGGACAGGGACGAGGCAACACAGTGGTAAACCGATTACAAACCAATGGTTTTAAGAGGGAGACATGAAACACATTGGAGATGCACATAGCAGGAGGAAGGTCAAGGGCGTAGGCCACAGGATTAACCCGTCGGAGTATTCGAAAAGGACCAACATAACGGGGAGCCAATTTATTAGAAGGCACACGAAGGTTCAAGATGCGGAAGGACAGCCAAACTCTCTCACCAACCTGGTAGGAAGGTGCGGGCAGACACCTACGATCAGCCTGGAACTTTTGGCGCTGCATAGAACGATGAAGGCAATCCTGAATCTGCACCCACGTGGAACGGAGTTGCCGGAGATGCTCCTCCAAAGCCGGAATACCCTGAGATATGAATGAATCGGGCAACAAGGATGGTTGAAACCCATAATTTGCCATGAACAGGGATAACTTGGAGGAAGCATTAATAGCACTATTACGAGCAAACTCTGCCCAAAGTAACAGTTCAGACCAATTATTGTGGTGATCCGAGACATATCAACGGAGGAACTGTTCCAGAGCTTGATTAGATCGTTCCGCAGCCCCATTGGATTGAGGGGGATATGCCGAGGAGAAGGAAAGCTGGATCCCCATTTGAGCACAAAAAAAAAACACAAAAATCTGGAGACAAACTGGCTACCCCGGTCCGACACTATCTCCTTGGGTAACCCATGTAAATGGAAGACCTCCCGGCCAAAAATCGAAGCAAGCTCCTGAGCAGTAGGCAGCGTCATCAAGGGAATGCAATGTGACATTTTCGAAAAACATTCAACCACCATAAGGATAATAGTATTGCCATTGGAAACAGGGAGCTCAACAATAAAGTCCATGGAAAGATGTGTCCAAGGACGCTCACCATTAGCAATAGGTTGAAGAAGACCCACAGGAAGACGTCGAGGAGTCTTATTCTGTGCACAAACTGAGAAGGAGGCAACAAACGCAGCAATATCAGAACGAAGACCTGGCCACCAGAATTGACGAGTGACAGACCAAATCATTTGGTTCTTACCTGGATGACCTGCGGCTTTAGGATAGTGGTAAGTGTGCAAAGGTTTAGTTCGAAGATTCTCAGGAACAAAACACAACTAGGTTTCTCATGAGGTGCATTGGTTTGTGCAGCCAGGATCTCCTCCCCCAAGGGAGAAGTCAAATTAGTACGTATGGTAGCCAAAATATGGTCAGGAGGTATAACAGGAGTAGGTACAGACTCCTCCTTGGACAGAGGCGAAAATTGTCGAGAGAGGGCATCAGCCCTAACATTCTTACTAAAATGGAAGGAGTACTCGGGCGCCAGCTGACAGAGGCTAGGTGTGGTTAAAAGGGCGATTTAATACAATATATTACAATTTACTACAATATATCTCATGGATCCATGATTCAGTACAGTGCAAAATAAATTAAAACCATGAACAATAAAACAATGTTGATAATCTAAAAACAATAGAAAAACAATAAAAATGAGTTCACAAAGCAATCTCCTCAAAAGGGTTAGATGAGGTCAAAAATCTACTCCAGTAGATTAAAGGGTGGTGTCCAGAAAATACATCCAAACAGAAATGTCAAACTAAATGTGTCCTAGGTAGAAAAAATCTTAAAAATCCAAATACATCAAGTGAAGGATATCCACAAAATAAAAAGGTGGCCAAAATTAGAATTGAAAATGTGTGCTTGAAAAATAAAATTCCAAAAATTGAGTGTTTCTTTAAAAAATAGGTGTTTGAAAAATGTGTACAAAAATTATATCTAAATGCTGCAAAATGTGGTCTGTGTGCAAGTGATAAACAGTGGTTAATCAAAGTCCAAAGTTTGTAACAAAGAAACAAATAGTCTAAATAGTGGATCTATCTATCCTTGGTAGACCCTTGGCATAATCTTTGGATTTTTGACCTCATCTAACCCTTTTGAGGAGATTGCTTTGTGAACTCATTTTTATTGTTTTTCTATTGTTTTTAGATTATCAACATTGTTTTATTGTTCATGGTTTTAATTTATTTTGCACTGTACTGAATCATGGATCCATGAGATATATTGTAATATATTGTATTAAATCGCCCTTTTAACCACACCTAGCCTCCGTCAGCTGGCGCCTGAGTACTCCTTCCATTTTAGTTCACTTTCGGTGAGAGCTAGGTTTCACCAACCTCAGGCCTATAGGTGTGTGTTGGCGCTTTGAGTAAAAACAACACCTAACATTCTTACTACCAGGCAGGTAGGAAACCACATAATTAAACCGAGACAAAAATAGTGCCCATCTGGCCTGTTGGGGCGACAAACGTTTTGCTTCAGATAGATAAGTTAAATTCTTGTGGTCAGTAAGAATGAGCACTGGCACACTAGTACCCTTGAGAAGATGCCTCCATTCCTTGAGTGCCAAAATTATGGCCAGTAATTCCGTCGCCAATTTCATAATTGCACTCCGCTGGAGACAATTTCTTAGAGAAGAAACCACACGGATGCAAGGAACCGTCAGGCGTAGGAGGTTGAGACAAGAGGGCACCTACTCCAGTCTCAGATGCATCGACCTCAAGAACGAAAGGCAGGACAGGGTTAGGATGAGCCAGAAATGGAGCGGCAGCAAAGCCAGTCTTAAGACTATCAAAGGCCTTAATGGCAGTAGGTAACCAATGGAGTGGATCAATCTCTTTACGGGTCATGTCTGTGATAGGTTTGACCAAGGAAGAAAAGTTTTTAATAAACTTTCTATAGTAATTGGCGAACCCCAAAAAACGTTGAATAGACCAAAGACCAACTGGGCGAGGCCACTGCAGAACTGCAGATAACTTGTCAGGATCCATGGAGAACCCTGCAACGGAGATAACATAACCTAGGAAGGTTACTTGAGTCTGATGGAACTCACATTTCTCTAGTTTACAAAACAGGCCTTTCTCACGTAGCCTCTGAAGAACCTGTGTAACATCAGAACGATGAGCCTCAAGTGTGGGTGAGTGTATGAGGATGTCATCTAAGTACACCACAACACACTGTTGCAACATGTCTCATAGGACATCATTAATAAATTCCTGAAAAACAGCAGGAGCATTACATAGGCCAAAGGGCATAACAAGATACTCATAATGCCCGCTCCTGGTGTTAAATGCCGTTTTCCATTCGTGACCCTCCTTAATCCTAACGAGATTGTACGCTCCTCCTAAATCAAGTTTAGTAAAGACCGTAGCTCCCTTGAGGCGGTCAAAGAGTTCCGTAATGAGCCGAATAGGGTAATGGTAAGACGATTAAGACCCCTATAATCGATACATGGTCTTAACTCGCCACCCTTTCTCTTCAAAGAAAAGCCAGCCCCTGCAGGAGAGCAGGATTTGCGGACGATTCCCTGCGACAGAGCATCAGCAACATACTCCTCCATAGCACAATTCTCTGCAACAGACAGAGGGTACACCCGGCCCGAGGAGGAATGGCTCCGGGTTGCAGGTGTATGGCACAATCTTAAGACCAGTGAGGAGGCAACGTACCGGCATGCACCTTGTCAAACACGTCTAGGAACTCTCGGTACTCCTCGGGCAATTGAGATACCGAAGAAGTGCACAAGACTTTAACTGGTTTCCGAAGACAAGTGGAAATACATTGCTGGGACCACGACAAAATTTCGGACCTGCGCCAGTCGAGACTGGGATTGTGCTTTTGGAGCCAGGAATAACCCAGAACAACCGGAAAATGCGGAGAGTTTATCACCTGGAACTGGAGGGTTTCAAAATGGAGAGCCACAACAGCCATGAACAATGGAACAGTTTCGTGAGTAACGAGTGCGAGCTGAAGGGTCCTGCCATCAATGGCCTTAATAGCAAGCGGAACAGACCGAGGCAAAACAGGAATGGAGTGCTTTGATACAAAAGCACTGTCAATGAAATAGCCCGCAGCACCGGAGTTAACAAGAGCCTGAGGGACTATGGAGGAGTCCACCCAGGAAAGTACAACCGTGACCAAATGTTTCTCCTTAAGTGGTTCCGGGGACGAGGATAAACCACCCAAGGTCTGCCCCCGACAGGACCTTATGTGCGAGTGTTTCCCGGCCGTGTAGGACAAGACTTCAAAAGGTGGCCCTGTAACCCACAATAGAGGCAAGCCCCTCCCTCCTCCTAAAGGTCCTCTCCGCCGCAGAGAGACGCGTAAATCCCAACTGCATTAGCTCAGCAGTACCTGGTGACTCAGGACCAGGAGGCATGGGAGGAGAGGGAGGCATGGGTGGGAACGAACACGTAGGAGACAACAGAACAGGAGGCTTCCGCAAGCGCTCCTTGAAAGAGGGCATCTCTCCGAGTCTGATGTCAATTAGGATAAAAAAAAAAAAAAAATGCCAATGCCTCGAGATCCTCTGGTAAATCTCTGGCAGCAACTTCGTCTTTAATCGCATCAGAGAGTCCATGAAAGAAGGTGGCAACAAGGGCTTCATTGTTCCAACCTACCTCTGCGGCAAGCGTACGGTACTCAATAGCATACTGAGCAACAGATCTTGTACCTTGCTGAATAGATATGAGTCGTTTAGCAGCAGAGGAGCAGCGAGCCGGAACATCAAATACCCTTCGAAAGGAGGCCACAAATTCAGGGTAATTTGAAATCACAGGTTTATTAGTCTCCCACAAGGGATTAGCCCAGGCAAGAGCCGTGTCAGAGAGAAGTGAGATGAGAAATCCCACCTTAGCTCTGTCAGAGGGAAACGCCTGAGGTAACATCTCAAAGTAAATGCCCACCTGGTTCAAAAACCCTCTGCACTGAATAGGATCGCCTCCATATCGCTGAGGTAGAGGTGCAGAACCGGACATGCTCCTGGTAGGCATAGGTGCAGCAGCAGAAACAGGAGCAGCCATAACTTGCGGGACACTTTGGTCCAAATGTGCAGTGCAAGTCAGCAGGGCTAGTGCAAATTGATCCAAACTGTGATCCTGTTCATCCATCCTGGAAATGATGGCAGGTAAAGGTGGATTATTAGCACCATCAGGATTCATGGTCTTTGCGTAATGTCAGGGTCCCAGGAATCAGACTGAGACGAGAATTGCAAAAATAATCACACCTTTATTAATAGCAAAAAATAATAAAAAGTCCACAAGTCAAATAAGCCAGGAGTCAAAACCAGAGCTTGTAGTCAGACGAGCCGAGTCAGGAGCCAAAGCGAATAGTCAGACAAGCTGGAGTCAGGCAGCCAGGTAATACACAGGAACTCTCACAAACAGGTCTAAGAAAACGCAAAGGCAAAGCAGCAGTGATGAGTGGAGCTATATTATTCCATTGTTGAAACTATTGGACAATGGAAAACTAATAAAGACGCAGGACATTGTTATGTTTATCTTAATGCACAGCTTACAGACTCAGAGTGGAAACAAATTTGTAAGCATACAAAGCAGTCAATTTCCCTGTCAATATTGAAAATGAACACTGAAGTACTACTTAGGTGGTATTTAACACCAGCTAGATTATCATTGGTCTACGGAGTTGCCACTAGCACGTGTTGGAGAGGATGTGGGAACCGAGGTACACTCTACAACATGTGGTGGAAATGTCATTTTATCTGTCCATTATGGCAATCAGTCGAAACGCATTTTCACTTAAAGGGACAATAAACCTAGCAAATAATGTAATATAAATCTGCACATAGTGCAGAATTATATAACATTAGCTTAGTGCCAGCTTTCTAAAGCAAAGAGTTAAAGAGATATTTTACTACAAAAACAGAACGCCACTCCTGGCTCTACTGAGCGGGTCTGTTTTTTTTCTCCTACACACATCGCGGCAAGAGGTCTAATCACAGCCAGCCAGATCACGCTATTAAACTCAATGTAGCTCGCTCCAGCTTCCAGACCAGAGCGGAAGCGAGCTACAGTAAGTTTAATAGCGCAATCGGACGCTCTGTATTTAGACAGCGTTCCTGCAATACGCTCGGCTTAAGAGAAGAAAAAAAAAAAAACAGACCCGTTCAGTAGAGCCAGGAGCGGCATTCTGTTTTTCGCAGTAAAATATCTCTCTAACCCTTTGCTTTAGAAAGCTGGCGCTAAGCTAAAGTTATATAATTCTGCACTATGTGCAGAACTATATAACATTATTTGCTAGGTTTACTGCCCCTTCAATATTCAATTACCATTTTTCCAAAATCCTAAGAATAGTGTTGCTAAATGAATTGCTAACAGACATGTAAAATTAGGAATAAATTAGCAAAGTCCCTAATTGCTAGACATTGGAAAACACCACTTACCCCAACAACAAAAAAGATGTGCCTAGACAGAACTAATGAATTAAACCACCCTCTCTTTTGCTACAAACCCTCCCATCTTTCGGCATTTGCGACACAGCCCGCTCATGGTTCTCCTCCTGTCTAACCATACTTTTAACATAGCCTTTTCCGGTGCATCATGCCCCTCTACCACTTTCTGTTGGGGTACCACAAGGCTCTGTCCTTGGCCCACTTTTCAATCTATACGTCATCATTAGGTTCCTTAAAAAAAATCACGGGTTTCAATATCTCTATACTGATGAAACCCAAATCTACTTTTCTGCACCAAATCTATCCCAATCCTTGCTAACTTGTGTCACTGTCTCTCATATTTCATCTTGGATGTCCTCTCACTACCTTAAGCTACATCTTTCAAAAACTGAGACACACCACCCCCTTCTTCCAAAATCCCCACCCCCATCTTTCTATAACTTTTCATAATAGCAACATTACCCCAACCACGCACGCTCAATGTCTTGGGGTCACACGACTCAGATCTCTCATTCATTCCTCACATCCAGTCTTTGGCCAACTCCTGCCATTTCCACCTTAAAAACCTCTACAAAATGTGCCTCTTCCTTACACAAGACACAGCTAAGATATGCCACTCATTTCCTGCCTTGACTATTGTAACTCCATCCTCTCTGGTCTTAATAGTTGCAGTCTCCTTTACAATCCATAATAAATGCCTCTGCCAGGCAGATCTTCCTTACATGTCCTATAGCCTGCAGAATAAAACACAAAATTCTGACTCTGATATTCAAGGCCCTCAATGGCACTGCTTCCCTCTATATCCCAGACCTGGTTTCCACATATCCTCTCTCATACCCTTTGTGGTACTAATGACCTCCTCCTCTCCTGTTATCTCCACACATTCCAGTCTACAGGACTTCTCCAAACTGTCCCCTATTTTGTGGAACTCTCTGTCTCGCACCACAAGATTGTTCCCTAGTTTGGAAAGTTTTAAGCGCCCTTTAAAGGAATGCATACAATATATGCTAACCTTTTCTAAACTCAGTCCTCCCCTCCTTTGTTATCCCTATGAACCCCTTAGCATGTAAGACTACAAGCCTATCTGGTAGCTAGTAGATCACCATCATGAGAGCTGATTTATACAACAGCTTAACTCTTGGCAGGGCCATTTACCTACTTGTTCCTTATAAATGTCACCTTGCATATCATAACTCTGTTTATAGCACTGTGGAATCTGCTGGCGCTCAACAAATAAATAACTATTATTAGAATATGGCTTATTAAAAAGCAATAAACTAATAAATTTCCTGGATGTTGCATTATTTTGGGAGCAATCTCTGCCAGAAACTTAAGGGTTTAGTTGTTATCTCTCCAGAGCTTGGTAGAAAATAGTGGGTCTTTTCCCCCAAGGGGGCTAACTCAAGATGCTTGGGACTACCCTCCTCACATCAGTCTCTTGCCCTCATGTTTTCCTTTCTCTCCTTCCCTTTTACAATAAAGGCTCTGCTAGAGAACATTAGCAAGGTTTTGTTGAGATAGGACGATTGGAGTTGGACCCAGATTTGAAAAAGCTTATTGAAAGCGTTCTTGAATTTCTTCCACTGATCTACAGAAAAGTCAATGCTAACAGCAAACAGGCTTTTGAAAAGGTTTCTACTTGCATTACCCATTACTGTTTGAACAAACCTAATCACTACTGTTCAGTTTTGCTTTAGTATAGTCAGACAATTATCTGGAGTTATAATAGAGAAGTGTACGCATAGTTACATTGTATAAGTTTGAAAGCGCTATTGTGTTTGTATGTAAACGGTTTCTATGCTGACAATGTCTAAATAATGTTTATTAAAAAGAAAAAAAAAAAAGCTGTAGGAAAGAATTTTCCTCCAAAGCCTGAGGAGCATTCGAAAATTACTGAAAAAAAAAGTGGAACTTGATAAACTGCGACTGGATGCCATCAGGTTGACGTGTGGAAGACCTCGGTGTTGGGTGCCTCTGGATGATGGATAGTGGGAGAGGTTTTATATAATCTGGCTATTCTGTTCAATATCCAATAGATTTCCCTTGCAAAATATGTTGAAAATACAGAAGACCTGGAAAACGGAGTGTTTTTTTTTTTCCGGAAGATTTGACAGAATAGTGGATTCCCTTCACTCCCAGCAAAATTACATTGCCATACAGCTACCCAGCCTATTTTGCTAGAGTCTATCCCAACAGAGAAATCCAAGTGTCTGAGCTGGCACCATGTGACTTTTTCATGTTAAACTATCAGTGGCAAAATAGAAATTGCAGATTATCTCTGTAGGGGAACAATCTTGCAGAAAACAGCTGGAGAGAACCAGAATATCATCCAGCTAATGGATGGCAAAGAAGAACCTTTGCCATAATCAGTTTGTGGCTCTTCATTTCAGTATCCCAGCAGCATCTCCTTTGTGTTTACAATTTTCAATGGCAAACCTTATAAACTGTTAGGAGCCTCAGCGATAGGAACATAATAAGCATCTTTAAGACCTATTGATGGCATGTAAGCATTAACCTGTATCAGTTTCATAACTAAAAGAAAAAAAAAACATTTTGCACATCAGGTAAATATTTAAGGCCAAAGACCAAAAACTAGCCTCCAGGAACATCAGAAAGAAACAAATAAAAACCCTGGAACCTCTGAGCCATTGGAATAACCTGTTCTGAAAGAAGCTTGGTATTTAATGTTTTCAGGTCCTGCAGGAGTGATGATGTCACCCAGCCAGCAAGATAAAGAAGGTATGTTTCTGAATTCTAGATGATTTCCTCTAGCAAGAATCTCGAGAACCCATGCAACTGAAATGGTTGTCATCCAAATATTGCTAAATTTAGCAATCTTTACTCCCAACAGAGGCTCCTGGGTAGGCACACCGTCACTGCTTATTGGAATTCTGAAAGGAAACTTTGATATGTCCTCTACCCTTGAGGGGCTTGGGTTCCACTCTTAGGAGTTTCTTTAAAAGATCTTGTGAACAAAAACATATACCTATAATAATAGAAGGCAGCTCTATGTCTAGATGCTTGAATAAGGAAAGGACTGTTACCTTCATAGCGCTTAGCTATCTGCAACTTCTTACCAAATATCACATCACCAAAGAGAAAATTCAGGATATTAACAGAGTTTAAGTCAGCATCACAGTACCGTAACCAGAGTACCTGCTAGAGGGTCCCTTGCTCTGTCCACCACTGAGATGGAAAGAACTCTAAGTGTAGAAAGGCACTGGGCAAAAATTAACTTTCTAGAGGTAAAAGGGGAGGACATTTTCAGATTCTGACCACACCCCTTCACAGGGGCTTCTCACTGTTAAGTATTACCAGGAAGAGCAAAGTTATGGATTATTTTTAAAAATGTCCCTTTAAAGCTTGACTGATAATCATTTTTATAACCTACTAAATCATATCAATCAAAAGTGAATGAAAAATTGTTATTCAATAAGAGCATATGTAAAATAATCTGTAAACAATAGATCCTATAAATGCTTGCTTTAAGTTAATATGCAGCAACACAAATTGATAATTCATCACAAAGTTTCTATCTCATCTTAAATGCACAACTCTTAGAGGATTTGTTAACGTTTAATGTCCTTTTACTTACTGATTTAGCAGTAACTTTGTGAGTTCCATATAATAGGGACTTGGCATTGGGGTGAAAGTTTCTTCCCTGCGTTCTTGGTCTCGGATTGCTTCCAGCTTCTCTATAAAGAACGTAAGATCCATTACTGCCTTAAAAAAGAAAATCTAATGGTAGAATAAAGTAACATTTGTAAATTGTTTCAACATAAAAAGGTTATCAGAACGCTCTAGGTCATACACTCACCGGCCACTTTATTAGTTACACCTTGCTAGAATCGGGTTGGACCCCTTTTTGCCTTCAGAACTGCCTTAATTCTTCATGGCATAGATTTAACAAGGTGTTGCAAACATTCCTCAGACATTTTGGTCCATATTGACATGATAGCATCACGCAGTTACTGCAGATTTGTCGGCTGCACATCCATGATGCAATCTCCCGTTCCACCACATCCCAAAGGTGCTCTATTGGATTGAGATCTGGTGACTGTGGAGGCCATTGGAGTACACTGAACTCATTGTCATGTTCAAGAAATCAGTTTGAGATGATTTGAGCTTTGTGACATGGTACATTATAATGCTGGAAGTTTCAGAACATGAGAACACTGTAGTCATAAAGGGATGGACATAGTCAGCAACAATACTCAGGTAGGCCGTGGCATTTAAAAGATGCTCAATTGGTACTAAGGGGCCCAAAATGTGCCAAGAAAATATTCCCCACACCATTACACCACCACCCTGAACGGTTGATACAAGGCAGGATGGATCAATGCTTTCTTGTTGTTTACGCCAAATTCAGACCCTACCATCTGAATGTCACAGCTGAAATCGAGACTCAGACCAGGCAACTTTTTTCAATCTTCTATTGTCCAATTTTGGTGAGCCTGTGTGAATTGTAGCCTCAATTTCTTGTTCTTAGCTGACAGGAGTGGCATCCGGTGTTGTCTTCTGCTGCTGTAGCCCATTTGCTTCAAGGATCGACATGTTGTGCGTTCAGAGATGGTATTCTGCATACCTTGGTTGTAACGAGTGGTTATTTGAGTTACGGTTACCTTTCCATCATCTTAAACCAGTCTGCCCATTCTCATCTGACCTCTGGCATCAACAAGGCATTTTCGTCCAAACAACTGCCACTCACTGGATATTTTCTCTTTTTCGAAACATTTTCTGTAAACTCTAGAGATGGTTGAGCGTGAAAATCCCAGATTAGCAGTTTTTGAAATACTCAGACCAGCCCGTCTGGCACCAACAACCATGCCCCATTCAAAGTCACTTACATCCCCTTTCTTCCCTATTCTGATGCTTGGTTTGAACTTCAGCAAGTCGTCTTGACCACGTCTAGATGCCTAAATGCATTGAATTGCTGCCATTTGAATGGCTGATTAGCAATTTGTGTTACCAAGCAATTGAACAGGTGTACCTAATAAAGTGGCCGATGAGTGTATTTACTACACATTGTGTGCAGCATACATTAGTGGCATCTTTACAACACTGAAAAATTTGAACAAATTCAAGATCAATGGATCTTAAAGTTATGGGTTGGGAAATTCGCTTTACATAGTTAACTCCCTAGCTTACTCATTTGTGCTGTTGACAGGCATCCTCTGGCCAAACGTTAAAGGCACAGCAATGTCAAAACTAAATGTTCATGATTCAGACAGAGCATGCAATTTTAATGAATGTCTTCTCTATAATCGAGAAAGGGATATAAATTTGTTAACTGTGAGCATTCCCACACAGAAGCTGCTTTAGATTTTTTAAGCCACCAGGGACTAATACACTATATATTATTCACTGAACTGTGCACACACTCACAATGTTGATAACTTCATAAAGGTATCGTGCTTACAGGTCACCTCCAGAGGTGTATGAAGAAATTGCTGAGCACTGGGCTGAGTAGTGTCCCCATTAGTGTCCTAAACAAGATCATACTTACATATGCTAAAAATGGACAAACGCACATACACAAGCACACAAATTCTCACGGACGCACACACAATCCTGCATAAACTACCACATGCACACCAGTTTATAGTATTTAGATGGGACCTCTGAATCTGGGGGTCTGAAGGCAATAGTTTCCTCTGTATCCCTAGTTATAATGTCCTTGGTCACTACTACATGAGATATGATAATATAATATACTTTTGCTGTATATGTAAGAAAACATGCAGTTATTATATACTCGCCTTGTGACACACAAGGATATCCACGAGTTTAGTCCCATGAGTCTGTCTGACTGTTTATGAGCTCCCTAAATATAATGTTCCGTACAGGAGTAGGTAATTATTGTGTTTTGATATTTCCAATGCTGTTTTATTTCATAGATTTATTTCTTTGGCATGTATAAAGGTTTTATCTGTCATTGTATAGGGTTCTGAGGTATTTCCTATATTGTATTTCAACATTTACTGTCCTTTTAAATATGACATGCATATATAGTAAAGAGGACCGTTATTCCACATACAAAGAAAAACAAAAGAACAGAGAAAAGCAAATATTATAATTGGCATAAAATAGACCATTTTTAACTATATAAGAAAAAAAATGCAATTTCAATATTTAAATTTAAATAACTAGGCAATAAGTTACTTTAGTGTCAATTTGTGAATATGAAGTGTTAAATTAAAAATGGCTACACGTCCTTACCCACATCCATCCACTCTGGAGGTATAATGCGACATTTCTGCCTTTGCTTGAGGTTAATGGCCAGCCATAGAGGAACTTCTACAGGTAACCCTGGATTGAATGGACCCAAGTCTCCCTGCAAATGAAAAAGAGGGAACTAGTTATCAAGTGTTAATTACAAATTAAAACCAGCAAAACTAGTGCATTAATCTCTTCACTGATTAAAAAACAAATATTCAATGTCTATCAGATTTTGATTTCCAGCGCAAAACTGAGCTTACGTTAGCACGATATTTGCGCTCCAATCGTAATACCAGAGCACGCAATTGTGCGCTGGCATTATAAGTAAGGCTCAATGCAAACACGACCTCCTGTTTTTCTCTTTGTGCTCACGAGAGAGAGCTTCCAAAGGCTCCAATGTGACCCTCATTCTGATGCCATCATAAACTGGCACAGAACCTAGCGCAACACAGGGGGGTAAGTTGCGCAGCAAATTAAGCACATACATATATATTTATTTATAGTAATAACACAGTCCCCATAGATCACAATGTAAAGGCACTTTTTTCCTAACACCCCACATCTGAAAAATGTAAGCCATTAAAATTTCTATGTGCAGTTGTTAATTAACCCCTTAGTGACCACAGCACTTTTCAATTTTCTTACCGTTTGGGATCAAGGCAATTTTTAAATTTCTGCTGTGTTTGTGTTTAGCTGTAATTTTCCTCTTACTCATTTACTGTACCCACATATATTATATACTGTTTATCTCGCCATTAAATGTACAGTACTTTCTTAAAATACTATTATTTTCATCATCTTATAATTTACTATAAAAAATTTTTTTTATAAAATATGATGAAAAAATTGGGGAAAAAAAACCACACACTTTTTCTAACTTTGACCCCCAAAAAACTCCAATGCTAAATAGTTTCTAAATTTTGTCCTGCGTTTAGAAATACCCAATGTTTACATGTTCTATGCTTTTTTTGCAAGTTATAGGGCAATAAGTACAAGTAGCACTTTGCTATTTCCAAACACTTTTTTTCCCCAAAATTTGCGATAGTTACATTGTAACACTGATATCTGTCAGGAATCCCTGAATAACCATTCACATGTATATATTTTTTTAGCAGACAACCCAATGTATTGATCTAGGCCTATTTTTGTATATTTCATGCCACCATTTCACCGCCAAATGAGATCAAATAAAAACAAATTTTTAACTTTTTCACAAACTTTAGGTTTCTCACAGAAATTTACAAACTGCATGTGCAATTATGGCACAAATGGTTGTAAATGCTTCTCTGGGATCCCCTTTGTTCGGAAAAAGCATACATTTATGGCTTTGGCATTACTTTCTGGTAATTAGAAGGCCGCTAAATGCCGCTGCGCAACACACTTGTATTATGCCCAGCAGTGAAGAGGTTAATTAGGTAGCTTGTAGGGTTAACTTTTGCTTTAGTGTAGAGATCAGCCACCCACCTGACACATCCCACCCCCGGATCCCTCCCTGACCCCTTTCTTCCTTACCCCCCCTCACAATTGTCACCGCTATCTTAAAAGGATACTGACCCCAAATCTTTTCTTTTGTGATTCAGATAGAGCATGCGATTTTAAACAACTTTCTAATTTACTCCTATTGTCAATTTTTCTTCGTTCTCTTTCTTTCTTTATTTAAATAAGAAGGTATCTAAGCTATTTTTTGGTTCAGAACCATGGAAAGCACATGTTTATTGGTGGATGAATTTATCAACCTATAAGAACAACCCAGGTTGTTCACCAAAAATGGGCCGGCATCTAAACTTACATTCTTGCATTTCAAATAAAGATACCAAGAGAATGAAGATAATTTGATAATAGGAGTAAATTAGAAAGTTGCTTAAAATTGCATGCTCTATTTGAATCCCAAAAGAAAAAAAAATTGGGTTCAGTGTCCCTCTAAGCACTGGCTTGCTTTTTTTTTTTTTTTTTTATAAATAAAATGCTTAGTTGGATTCCCCCTTAGCCCCCAACCTCCCTGATCCCCCCAAACAGCTCTCTAACCCTCCACCCTCTACCTATTTGCCGCCATCTTGGGTACTGGCAGCTGTCTGCCAGTACCCAGTTTGGTAAAAAAAAAATTATATATAATTATAACCCATTTCTCTTGTTAAGTGTGTCCAGTCCACGGATCATCCATTACTTGTGGGATATTCTCCTTCCCAACAGGAAGTTGCAAGAGGATCACCCACAGCAGAGCTGCTATATAGCTCCTCCCCTCACTGCCATATCCAGTCATTCTCTTGCAACTCTCAACTAAGATGGAGGTCGTAAGAGGACTGTGGTGTTTTATACTTAGTTTATTTCTTCAATCAAAAGTTTGTTATTTTTAAATGGTACCGGAGTGTACTGTTTATCTCAGGCAGTATTTAGAAGAAGAATCTGCCTGCGTTTTCTATGATCTTAGCAGAAGTAACTAAGATCCTTTGCTGTTCTCACATATTCTGAGGAGTGAGGGAACTTCAGAGGGGGAATAGCGTGCAGGTTTTCCTGCAATAAGGTATGTGCAGTTAAATTATTTTTCTAGGGATGGAATTTGCTAGACAATGCTGCTGATACCGAAGTAATGTAAGTAAAGCCTTAAATGCAGTGATAGCGACTGGTATCAGGCTTATTAATAGAGATACATAGTCTTATAAAAGTGTATTTTAAAACGTTTGCTGGCATGTTTAATAGTTTTTTTACATATGTTTGGTGATAAAACTTATTGGGGCCTAGTTTTTTCCACATGGCTGGCTTGAATTTTGCCTAGAAACAGTTCCCTGAGGCTTCCCACTGTTGTAATATGAGTGCCAGGGGCCTATTTTGGCGTTTTCTGGCACAGCAAAAATTACAGACACAGACATCCAGCACTTCTCTGAAGGGCACAAAAGGCTTCAAAAGTCGTATTGAGGGAGGTAAAAAGCCACAGTAGAGCTGTGGCAGTTGTTGTGATTGTTTAAAAAACGTTTTTGTCATTTGTTATTCCGTTTTTGGTATTAAAGGGTTAATCATCCATTTGCAAGTGGGTGCAATGCTCTGCTAACTTATTACATACACTGTAAAAATTTCGTTAGTGTAACTGCATTTTTTCACTGTTATTTCAAAATTTGGGAAAATTTGTGTTTCTTAAAAGAGCAGTAACGTTTTTTATATTGCTTGTAAACTTGTTTTAAAGTGTTTTCCAAGCTTGCTAGTCTCATTGCTAGTCTGTTTAAACATGTCTGACACAGAGGAACCTACTTGTTCATTATGTTTGAAAGCCATGGTGGAGCCCCATAGGAGAATGTGTACTAAATGTATTGATTTCACCTTAAAAAGATCAGTCTTTATCTATAAAAGAATTATCACCAGAGGGTTCTGTCGAGGGGGAAGTTATGCCGACTAAATCTCCCCACGTGTCAGACCCTTCGCCTCCCGCTCAGGGGACGCACGCTAATATGGCGCCAATTACAACAGGGACGCCCATGGCGATTACCTTGCAGGCTGCAATCATGAATAATACCCTGTCAGAGGTATTATCTAGATTGCCTGAATTAAGAGGCAAGCGCGATAGCTCTGGGGTTAGGATACAGAGCGCGCAAATGCTGTTAGAGCCATGTCTGATACTGCGTCACAGTATGCAGAACATGAGGACGGAGAGCTTCAGTCTGTGGGTGACATCTCTGACTCGGGGAAACCCGATTCAGAGATTTCTAATTTTAAATTTAAGCTTGAGAACCCTAGTGTATTGCTTGGGGAGGTATTAGCTGCTCTGAATGACTGTAACACAGTTGCAATTCCAGAGAAATTGTGTAGGCTGGATAGATACTATGTGGTGCCGGTGTGTACTGACGTTTTTCCTATACCTAAAAGGCTTACAGAAATTATTAGCAAGGAGTGGGATAGACCCGGTGTGCGCTTTTCCCCACCTCCTATATTTAGAAAAATGTTTCCAATAGACGCCACTCCACGGGACTTATGGCAGACGGTCCCTAAGGTGGAGGGAGCAGTTTCTACTTTAGCAAAGCGTACCACTATCCCGGTTGAGGACAGTTGTGCTTTTTAAGATCCAATGGATAAAAAATTGGAGGGTTACCTTAAGAAAATTTTTATTCAACAAGATTTTATTTTACAGCCCCTTGCATGCATTGCGCCTGTCACTGCTGTGGCGGCATTCTGGTTTGAGGCCCTGGAAGAGGCCATCCAGACAGCTCCATTGAATGAAATTATTGACAAGCTTAGAACGCTTAAGCTAGCTAACTCATTTGTTTCTGATGCCATTGTTCATTTGACTAAACTAACGGCTAAGAATTCCGGATTCGCCATCCAGGCGCGTAGGGCGCTATGGCTTAAATCCTGGTCAGCCGACGTGACTTCAAAGTCTAAATTACTCAACATTCCTTTCAAGGGGCAGACCTTATTCGGGCCTGGCTTGAAGGAAATTATTGCTGACATTACTGGAGGCAAGGGTCATACCCTTCCTCAGGACAGGGCCAAATCAAAGGCCAAACAGTCTAATTTTCGTGCCTTTCGAAATTTCAAGGCAGGAGCAGCATCAACTTCCTCCGCTTCAAAACAAGAGGGAACTGTTGCTCATTCCAGACAGGCCTGGAAACCTAACCAGTCCTGGAACAAGGGCAAGCAGGCCAGGAAGCCTGCTGCTGCCCCCAAGAAAGCATGAAGGAACAGCCCCCTATCCGGAAACGGATCTAGTGGGGGGCAGACTTTCTCTCTTCGCCCAGGCGTGGGCAAGAGATGTTCAGGATCCCTGGGCGTTGGAGATCATATCTCAGGGATATCTTCTGGACTTCAAAGCTTCTCCTCCACAAGGGAGATTTCATCTTTCAAGGTTATCATCAAACCAGATAAAGAAAGAGGCATTCCTAAGCTGTGTGCAAGACCTCCTAGTAATGGGAGTGATCCATCCAGTTCCACAGACGGAACAAGGACAGGGATTTTATTCAGATCTGTTTGCGGTTCCCAAGAAAGAGGGAACCTTCAGACCAATCTTGGATCTAAAGATCTTAAACAAATTCCTCAGAGTTCCATCATTCAAAATGGAAACTATTCAGACCATCCTACCCATGATCCAAGAGGGTCAGTACATGACCACAGTGGACTTAAAGGATGCCTACATTCACATACCGATTCACAAAGATCATCATCGGTTCCTAAGGTTTGCCTTTCTAGACAGGCATTACCAATTTGTAGCTCTTCCCTTCGGGTTGGCCACTGCCCCGAGAATTTTTACAAAGGTTCTGGGCTCACTTCTGGCGGTTCTAAGACGGAGAGGCATGGCGGTGGCTCCGTATCTAGACAACATCCTGATACAGGCGTCAAGCTTTCAAATTGCCAAGTCTCATACAGAGATAGTTCTGGCATTTCTGAGGTCGCATGGGTGGAAAGTGAACGTGGAAAAGAGTTCTCTATCACCACTCACAAGAGTCTCCTTCCTAGGGACTCTTAGATTCTGTAGAGATGAAAGTTTACCTGACGGAGTCCAGGTTATCAAAACTTCTAAATGCTTGCCGTTTCCTTCATTCCATTCCACGCCCGTCAGTGGCTCAGTGCATGGAAGTAATCGGCTTAATGGTACCGGCAATGGACATAGTGCCATTTGCGCGCCTGCATCTCAGACCGCTGCAATTATGCATGCTAAGTCAGTGGAATGGGGATTACTCAGATTTGTCCCCTCTACTAAATCTGGATCAAGAGACCAGAGATTCTCTTCTCTGGTGGCTTTCTCGGGTACATCTGTCCAAGGGTATGACCTTTCGCAGGCCAGATTGGACGATTGTAACAACAGATGCCAGCCTTCTAGGTTGGGGCGCAGTCTGGAACTCCCTGAAGGCTCAGGGATCGTGGACTCAGGAGGAGAAACTCCTCCCAATAAATATTCTGGAGTTAAGAGCAATATACAATGCTCTTCTAGCTTGGCCTCAGTTAGCAACACTGAGGTTCATCAGATTTCAGTCGGACAACATCACGACTGTGGCTTACATCAACCATCAAGGGGGAACCAGGAGTTCCCTAGCGATGTTAGAAGTCTCAAAGATAATTTGCTGGGCAGAGTCTCACTCTTGCCACCTGTCAGCGATCCACATCCCAGGCGTAGAGAACTGGGAGGCGGATTTTCTAAGTCGTCAGACTTTTCATCCGGGGGAGTGGGAACTCCATCCGGAGGTGTTTGCTCAACTTGTCCATCGTTGGGGCAAACCAGAACTGGATCTCATGGCGTCTCGCCAGAACGCAAAGCTTCCTTGTTACGGATCCAGGTCCAGGGACCCGGGAGCAACGCTGATAGATGCTCTAGCAGCTCCTTGGTTCTTCAACCTGGCCTATGTGTTTCCACCGTTTCCTCTGCTCCCTCGACTGATTGCCAAAATCAAACAGGAGAGAGCATCGGTGATTCTGATAGCGCCTGCGTGGCCACGCAGGACCTGGTATGCAGACCTAGTGGACATGTCATCTCTTCCACCATGGACTCTGCCTCTGAGGAAGGACCTTCTAATACAAGGTCCTTTCAATCATCCAAATCCACTTTCTCTGAGACTGACTGCATGGAGATTGAACGCTTGATTCTATCAAGGCGTGGCTTCTCCGGGTCAGTCATTGATACCTTAATACAGGCTCGGAAGCCTGTCACCAGGAAAATCTACCATAAGATATGGCGTAAATATCTTTATTGGTGTGAATCCAAGAGTTACTCATGTAGTAAGGTTAGGATTCCTAGGATATTGTCCTTTCTCCAAGAGGGTCTGGACAAAGGCTTATCAGCTAGTTCTTTAAAAGGACAGATCTCTGCTCTGTCTATTCTTTTGCACAAGCGTCTGGCAGAAGTTCCAGACGTCCAGGCATTTTGTCAGGCTTTGGTTAGGATTAAGCCTGTGTTTGAAACTGTTACTCCCCCGTGGAGCTTAAACTTGGTTCTTAAAGTTCTTCAGGGAGTTCCGTTTGAACCCCTTCATTCCATTGATATTAAACTTTTATCTTGGAAAGTTGTTTTTGATGGCTATTTCCTCGGCTCGAAGAGTCTCTGAGTTATCTGCCTTACATTGTGATTCTCCTTATCCGATTTTTCATTCAGACAAGGTAGTTCTGCGTACCAAACCTGGGTTTTTACCTAAGGTGGTTTCTAACAGGAATATCAATCAAGAGATTGTTGTTCCATCATTGTGTCCTAATCCTTCTTCAAAGAAGGAACGTCTTTTGCATAATCTGGACGTAGTCCGTGCCTTGAAGTTTTACTTACAGGCTACTAAAGATTTTTGTCAAACATCTGCCCTGTTTGTCGTTTACTCTGGACAGAGGAGAGGTCAAAAAGCTTCTGCAACCTCTCTCTCCTTTTGGCTTCGGAGCATAATACGCTTAGCCTATGAGACTGCTGGACAGCAACCCCCTGAAAGGATTACAGCTCATTCTACTAGAGCTGTGGCTTCCACCTGGGCCTTTAAAAATGAGGCTTCTGTTGAACAGATTTGCAAGGCTGCGACTTGGTCTTCGCTTCACACCTTTTCAAGATTTTACAAATTTGACACTTTTGCTTCTTCGGAGGCTGTTTTGGGGAGAAAGGTTCTACAGGCAGTGGTTCCTTCCGTTTAAGTTCCTGCCTTGTCCCTCCCATCATCCGTGTACTTTAGCTTTGGTATTGGTATCCCACAAGTAATGGATGATCCGTGGACTGGATACACTTAACAAGAGAAAACATAATTTATGCTTACCTGATAAATTTATTTCTCTTGTAGTCTATCCAGTCCACGGCCCGCCCTGTCCTTTTAAGGCAGGTGTAAATTTTAATTAAACTACAGTCACCACTGCACCCTATGGTTTCTCCTTTCTCGTCTTGTTTCGGTCGAATGACTGGATATGGCAGTGAGGGGAGGAGCTATATAGCAGCTCTGCTGTGGGTGATCCTCTTGCAACTTCCTGTTGGGAAGGAGAATATCCCACAAGTAATGGATGATCCGTGGACTGGATACACTACAAGAGAAATAAATTTATCAGGTAAGCATAAATTATGTTTTTTCTGTAGTGTAGCTGCCCCCCCCCGAAAAAAAAAAAACCCTACCACCTCCCTCTCCCAGATCCCTTTCTCAATAATGTATTTATTTTCCCCCCTCCCTCCGTCATGGTATACTATAGTCACTATACTGGACTATGTACTAAGTAGCAGAGACACACTGTTGCAAAACTGTGTATATGAGCCATAAGGAATGTAATCACTTAACCTTTTAGCTGTGTGCAACTCAAACAGTCTGTTGTTTTACAAATGGGTTTATAATCTCACATGTATTGTTGCCACAACCTGATTAATTGCAGGAATTGAATTGTTACAAAGTTCTTACTTATGACACTCTTGTTTCCAGGTACACATAGAGTGTTAGCTGTATATATATTCAGCTGGGTGAGTTTTACATATACACTGTTAGGTATTATGTTTCTCCTTTGTAGGTATATATATGTTCGGATAACCTCCAAAAATTCCAGTGTTCCAGTATATTATATTGTATCACAAGTAGATAGCATGAAAATATATTGGTGGTATCGAACTAACTTTGTGTGATTGTAAAAACATCAACCCAGGTTACTCACGGTTATCCGGCCCCACTATGCGGGATGTTGGAAAGTGTTCAGGCACTCCTCCTTCTCACCAGATAGGCGTTATCCAGTACAGAACCTGTAGCTTAGAAATCTCCGCGGTGTATCTCACACACCAAAAGGAATCCAGCAATACCACAATGCGAAAAATAAGCAATCATAGACCGAGCTGAATCATCACTGTGTATTTATTGTCACATCAAGGAAAACAAAGGTTCCACCACTCCACACACATCAGCTACATCCAACGCGTTTCCTGCTGCTAAACAGCACTTCGTCAGGGATATTCACAGCTGTCTGATTACACCTTTTATTCGGCTCACCACTCATTCCCAAAATTTAAAAGGTATACTACCGCTTATACATTTAGCGGCATATTAGTAACCTATAAGCCATTCAATCAGGTGCATCAATATCACATTCCAATATATAAAATAACAAGCATAAATTTATATGTTACGAGTACATTGTATCTAAAAATATAGTTAGACAATTAACACTTTATGGTGGGAAAACCAGCTAGTACTATACAAATAAAATAATTATGCTGCATTAACATTTTGTATACTACTAAGCTATTTCAGAGGTCACAATATAAGGGCATATTTCCAATATAGATATGAACATGCACTCAGGACTCAGCCACAAAATAATAATTTATTAAGGTACAGTGAATAACCTCTAGTTGTAATTGTACTTAAAATAACCTACCACTTGTTTATAGATGGTCTTATTTACATATTAATCCTCCTTAAGGTGATATTAAAAAGTGAATTAAAATACATCAATACTTTATTTTCATTTCAAGGTATTGATCATGTGCCCAAACTGAATACAGGTGGCAATAGATCTCAGACGCTAAATAGGAGAGAAGTGTACTGGATCTATACCTTAAAAACAGGGAGTCCTCTGGGCATAAATGAAAATTCAGATGTAAAACTATACATAGGTAACTGAGATATAATCAGTAGGTAGTAGCATTCTAGTTTTTCCCTAGGAGGATTAATATGTAAATAAGACCATCTATAAACAAAAGTGGTAGGTTATTTTAAGTACAATTACAACTAGAGGTTATTCACTGTACCTTAATAAATTATTATTTTGTGGCTGAGTCCTGAGTGCATGTTCATATCTATATTGGAAATATGCCCTTATATTGTGACCTCTGAAATAGCTTAGTAGTATACAAAATGTTAATGCAGCATAATTATTTTATTTGTATAGTACTAGCTGGTTTTCCCACCATAAAGTGTTAATTGTCTAACTATATTTTTAGATACAATGTACTCGTAACATATAAATTTATGCTTGTTATTTTATATATTGGAATGTGATATTGATGCACCTGATTGAATGGCTTATAGGTTACTAATATGCCGCTAAATGTATAAGCGGTAGTATACCTTTAAATTTTGGGAATGAGTGGTGAGCCGAATAAAAGGTGTAATCAGACAGCTGTTAATATCCCTGACGAAGTGCTGTTTAGCAGCAGGAAACGCGTTGGATGTAGCTGATGTGTGTGGAGTGGTGGAACCTTTGTTTTCCTTGATGTGACAAATACACAGTGATGATTCAGCTCGGTCTATGATTGCTTATTTTTCGCCATTGTGGTATTGCTGGATTCCTTTTGGTGTGTGAGATACACCGCGGAGATTTCTAAGCTACAGGTTCTGTACTGGATAACGGCTATCTGGTGAGAAGGAGGAGTGCCTGAACACTTTCCAACATCCCGCATAGTGGGGCCGGATAACCGTGAGTAACCTGGGTTGATGTTTTTACAATCACACAAAGTTAGTTCGATACCACCAATATATTTTCATGCTATCTACTTGTGATACAATATAATATACTGGAACACTGGAATTTTTGGAGGTTATCCGAACATATATATACCTACAAAGGAGAAACATAATACCTAACAGTGTATATGTAAAACTCACCCAGCTGAATATATATACAGCTAACACTCTATGTGTACCTGGAAACAAGAGTGTCTTAAGTAAGAACTTTGTAACAATTCAATTCCTGCAATTAATCAGGTTGTGGCAACAATACATGTGAGATTATAAACCCATTTGTAAAACAACAGACTGTTTGAGTTGCACACAGCTAAAAGGTTAAGTGATTACATTCCTTATGGCTCATATACACAGTTTTGCAACAGTGTGTCTCTGCTTGAAGTGAAATTCTCAAATTGCATATTATACTGTGACAAGTCAAGTGCATAGCACATAAGATAATTTGAAGCCATGGATCAGGAAGAAATTGTAAATAGACGAGCGAAACTTGATTTACTAATTAAAGGGGACACCACTCCCAAACACACACCTGTAGATTTGAGTACATTGTTTTCTATGAAAGAGAAATTAACCATTAAAGAACTAAAGACATGGTGGGAAATGGAATTTTTACAACTATATATAAATGAGGAAAAAATACCACGAGGTCTCAGAATGAAAAAGTACCCAGCAGCAGAAGAAATGGATGTGGTTTTTATGAAAGAATGCAATCAAAATTTAACCGATTGCTCTGTGGTTCTTATGAAACAACTATTAAAGAAAAGAACAGAGGAAAGAGAAACCACACTATGTGAGCTAGCTGAGATACAAATACAGATTGATGACCTTAAAGATGATGAGAGATTTGAAGACTATATGAAACAACTAAAAGATACAACTGAAAGAATTGATAATGAAGTGGTTACAAGAAAACTGGGCAAATATCAAAGAGATTGTAAGGACTATGACTTAGATATAGTTTATAGTTGGAACACCAGTACTCAGCAAAATAAAAGAAGAAGTCATCAGAATAAAAAGAGTAAAGGAAAAAAGGCTGAAGGAGATATGTCTAGTAATAAAAAGGAAGTACAAAGAAAAGTTACTTTTTCGAGTGCAGAGGGCAGTTCATATGCATACAGTCCAAGATCATCTACACCTGAGTGAGGAAAATAATGAAAGAGATAATTCTCTAGGAGCAAGACCTAAAGAAAAGGTGGAACATAGATCACTGGTGGATTTGGGAATTACCCCTAATATGTCCGGGCACGAACATAAAGTAAAAGATGGAGATCCAAAAAGAATAAAAAAGAAAAAGGAAGATCAGAAGGCAAAATATCCCAGCAGGTTGACCAGAGCAATGAAAGAAAAGAAGGATCAGAACTAGAGAGTATAATAAACTTGTCATCTGTCCCATTAACCAATACACAGAAGATTGCACTCTCGAAAGGAATGGGTTTCTCTCCAACAAGAAATATGGACTTATTTGATACCATTGTTGACCTCAATAAGTTCGTGCGAAAGGTCACGTTAAAAAGACATTTTTTTAATGAGGATCCATCTTCCATTTATGATAGTGAGATAGTGGATACGGGTACAGGTGTGAGTAACATAATGAGCACAGATATAGATTCACTTACATTTAATGAATTGTGTGATACCAATAGTTTAAGGATCTTAAGTAGTGAAAGCTTGAGATATGATCCTAATAATTTAAGCATTCCAAGCTCTACACAAAAGATAGGACACACAAGTAGTTTCTATCCTATACATGCAAGAGGGGATTTAATTGAGGTATTTCACGCAGTGGTGGAAGAAGAATTGACACAACTTTATAACACAAAAGTAAAAGAGATACACACAAAAAAGAATAAAAGGGATAATTTGTCTCACCAGGAAAGAAAAGCATTAAAAGAAATTAGGGACAATACTAATATAGTAGTCTCTAAATCTGACAAGGGTGGCATTATTGTGGTACAAGATAGGGAAGCATATGTATTGGAAGCTGAAAGGCAACTATCAGATGTAAATACATATCATAAATTGACATATAACCCTACAGAGCGTTTTAATAATGAGCTAAAAATGTTGTTAGATGAAGGTGTTCACCATGGATATTTGACACAAGCACAGGCAGAATGTTTAATAAATGAGAGTCCTACAGTAACTGTATTTAAACATCTCCCCAAAGTTCATAAATGTGCATCAAGACCGCCAGGGAGGCCTATAATTTCCACCATAGGAACCATAGGAGAAAATCTAGGGAGATGGATTGATGAATTTCTACAGCCCATAGTAAAAAGTTTACCAGGTTACCTAAGGGATACGAAACATCTACTACGTAAGGTGGAAGATCTAGGATGGGATAGTGAATCTATGTTCTTGACTATAGATGTAGAATCGTTATATTCTTGTATACCGCATAGAGAGGGACTTAATGCACTTAATGAAATGTTACATATGTATACTAACTTTGAGACTTGCTTTATTGATTATATTGTAGACATTGTCCAATTTCTTTTAACCCACAACTATTTTCTATTTGAGGGCTGCTTTTATGTACAATGTCAGGGTACGGCGATGGGGGCGAAATTCGCCCCCTCGTACGCTAACTTATATCTTGGATATTTTGAACTGAAGAAAATATTTACTACTAGTAATCCTTTTTCAAAATCGTATTCTATTCTATACTAGATTTATAGATGATTTGCTAATAGTTTGGAAAAGTGGTGATTCAACTATAGAACAGTTTATGGGATATCTAAATGACAACAATAACAATTTGAGGTTTACATTTTTTTGTTCAGAGAGCAGTGTTGACTATCTAGACTTGACAATAAAAGGAGATACAAGTAAAGGATGTATTACAACAGAAATATTCAGAAAGAAAACATCAGGCAATACCATACTTAGAGCAGATTCTGGCCATCCCTATAGTGTGAAAAAGGGAATTCCAAAAGGCCAGTTTATGCGTTTAAAACGTAATTGTAGTAGTGAAGAAAACTATTCTGTCCAAGCAAACATCTTAAAGAATAGACTGATGGATAGGGGTTATAAGAAAAGAGATCTAGAAATAACTATGGAAGAAGTTAAGGCTATGGATAGGAAATCTTTATTGCAGGATAAAAGTAAACAAGACAAAATTTCAGGAAATATAGATAAATTAACTTTCTCTACTAAATATAGTAGGCAATATTCAGAAATTTGTAAAATTATTCAGAAATTTAGCCCACTATTAAAAAATGATCCTAAACTAAAGACAGTCATAGATAAAGGGATTAGAGGTGTATCAAGGAAAGCAGAAACTATAGAGAATAGTCTTAAACGAAATTTTTCCATTAAAGAGAAAAAGGATAATAGGATGTGGTTAAAAAAGAAAAATGGGAATTATAGATGTGGTGGCACACCATGCAAATCATGTAAATACCTTGTTAGGAGTGATACTTTCAACTCTACAGTAACAGGTAATGTATACATGGTGAACCATCACCTTAACTGTAATTCCAGATACATAGTGTACCTTATCACTTGTAAACTTTGTTTTTTTCAGTACACTGGTAGAACGACACGTATGCTCAAGGATAGAGTGAGAGAGCATCTGTTGTCTCTTGAGAGTGAAGTGCCGAAGACACCAGTGGCGAAACACTTTGCTCAGCATAGGAGAAATGATAATTTTGATAAAAGTGAATTAAAATACATCAATACTTTATTTTCATTTCAAGGTATTGATCATGTGCCCAAACTGAATACAGGTGGCAATAGATCTCAGACGCTAAATAGGAGAGAAGTGTACTGGATCTATACCTTAAAAACAGGGAGTCCTTTGGGCATAAATGAAAATTCAGATGTAAAACTATACATAGGTAACTGAGATATAATCAGTAGGTAGTAGCATTCTAGTTTTTCCCTAGGAGGATTAATATGTAAATAAGACCATCTATAAACAAAAGTGGTAGGTTATTTTAAGTACAATTACAACTAGAGGTTATTCACTGTACCTTAATAAATTATTATTTTGTGGCTGAGTCCTGAGTGCATGTTCATATCTATATTGGAAATATGCCCTTATATTGTGACCTCTGAAATAGCTTAGTAGTATACAAAATGTTAATGCAGCATAATTATTTTATTTGTATAGTACTAGCTGGTTT